>NC_048308.1:53533922-53736208 GCF_013100865.1 Trachemys scripta elegans | reverse complement strand
TTAGGGGGGTGCGCTGGGCCGAGGGGCCGAGCCGCCGGGGGGTGCGCTGGGCCGCGGGGCCGGGATCCGGGGGGTGCGCTGGGCTGGGAGCCGGGGGGCCGGTCCGGGAGCCGGTCGCGGGGCCGGGGTCGCGGGGCTGGGCCGCCGGGGGGTGCGCCGGGCCGCCGGGGGCCGGCACCCCAGGGCCCGAGCCGACCCAGGTTGGAGCCGCCGGGGGGGCCAGCCTGGGCCACGCCTTCTCCCCCCACACCCCGCCTTACCTGCTTCAGGCTTCCCGCTAATTAAATGTTCGCGGGAAGCAGGGGAGGGGGCGGAGACTTTGGGGAGGGGGCGTGGGCGGGGCTGGGGGCAGGGCCGGGGCCCCGTGGAGTGTCCTCCTTTCGGAGACACAAAATATGGTAACCCTAATAAAACTAATTTATGTTCTTTATAAACCCTACCTGTGCAATTACAAATTCAAGTCTTTTGGTTTATGCAGATGTATAAATACTAGCTTGGGATCATAAATTTGCTTCCACATGAAAGCCATTGCTTGGTTCTGAAAGTGTTTGTCTGCCATGCTTTTAAATGGTTTGTCAAGCTGAAAAATTATTTTTTTTTAAAAATAAATAAATAAGCTAGCCCAGGCCAGTAATATTTGTCTGTGGCTGACCAGTTGGTTTAGCAGTGAAGTGCAAACCCAGTGCAAATACACCTCTACCCCGATATAACACGAATTCAGATATAATGCGGTAAAGCAGCGCTCCAGGGAGGCGGGGCTGCACACTCCGGCAGATCAAAGCAAGTTCAGTATAACGCGATTTCACCTATATCGCAGTAAGATTTTTTGGCTCCCGAGGACAGCGTTATATTGGGGTAGAGGTGTATAAGAGCTAGTCCTGCACTTCCGTTTCAGGCAAAACTCCTGAAAAATCTTCTCACTACTAAACATAAATAAGGAGCAAAACTACTATGAATCAAAAAATAAATGCAGTTTATTATGTCATGCCAGATCACATAGTTATTAGGACAAACTTATACAATCTGCTAGGAGCTTGCTTTCCCTTTTCCCCCGCTCTACTTTTTAAAGCCCTTGTCACTGTGCTACCTTTTAAAAAGATGGCCTATTTTTCAGTAGTTAACAAAAAGCTACTAATCAAATGTAGACACCAAATTAAATAGTTTTGGATTCACTGAAAACTGCTAATGAGTTTAATCTGATTTTTTGTTTCCTGTCAGACATGAAAGATGTAGTGGCTGTCGTGGAAATTCAGGAGAGTCAAGTGGCCGTGATTGACTATCAAGATTTTCCAGCTGAATCCAGCACTGTTTGTAAGCAGTTTAATTCTGAATCTAGTGTAAATGTGAAACCTGATCATGGTCAGTATTCAGCTTTTGAAAGTCTGGGCAACACTGAAGGTTTTTGACAGGAGGGATGTTGGATTTAGTCTAGAAAAGACTCTTGATCTGCCTTTCTTCTTTGGTTGAAAATTACTGCCTCCTACCCTGTCTACCTTCACATTTTAAAAACACCCAGTTTCCAGAAATTATCCACTTTGAAACTGCTGTTTTGTGATGATTTTAAAACATTTATCAGCAACTGAATAATGATAATTATTATACTTGGCATATCTGGAGTCCTTTATTTGTTCAAAGAAATGTACAGACATTGACTAATCCTCACGACTGTGACTTATAGGTCCTGGTAGTGTGTATTAGAAGTGAAATGGAGTTTATTGTAGACCTGAGGAGTCTGTGAATGTATTTGCGGTTCATGTTGATTGATGGTGAGGCATGTTAGGTTGATCCAGATTTGGTGAGTTCCTTGACATTTAGTGATTGCGTTTACAGGAAGTACATTTGAGCAACCGTAACCCCAAATTAATGAACTTTTAGTGTGGGATTTCTATACGATTTAGTAGTTAGTTAACAAGAGTAACCTCTTTGACATGGACAGCACACTTGCCATTCTCTCCTTATTGCAGTCTTTGTAGGTATTACTTAGAGAGTTCTGTAGGTATGTGCTGTGTGTGTTACAAAATGCAGAAAGAGTTAGTCCCTGTTCTTATAGGGCTTGTGGTCTAATGTGGAAAAGTAGCATATGCGGGACTACAGTTCACTTAATAGTAAAGGTGCTGGGGACACTAATGAGTAGGTCAGTATAGGAAGGCTTTGTGAAAGAAGAGAGTTTGAAGGAGGAGAGGGAGGGCACTAAGGACTCTGGTGCTGAGTATATCCTGCAAGGTGCAGAGCACCTTCAACTACTGCTGAAGTCAGTAAAAATTGATGGCACTTCATAGGATCAGGTGCTTAGGTCACGGGGAGCAAGAAGTTGCTTCAAACATCAGGGAAAGCAAGAAAGAAGTGAATCAGTTAGGACCTGATCTAACACTAATTGAACCAATAGAAAGATTTCCATTGACTTTTGTGGAGCTGAATCAGGACCGGAGAAGTGTAATGAGTAAGAGGGTATAATAGAAAGGTTTTGAGGATGTGGTGTCATTGTTAAAAGCTGTTGTTTCAGAACTAAGTGTTGTCTTTTGTAGCTGAAGATAAAGTTAGCTGCTCTATACCTGATGGAGTTCCAATAGACATCACAGTAAAACTAATGGTGTGCCTGGTTCACCTGAACATCCTAGAGCCACTCAATGTAAGTAAAAACTAATACATAGATAAAATGGGGGTAATGTTGGTAAATCATGTAATGTGGTGTTCTCACTTTTTCATGAGTGAGGACTTAAGTTTGACAGTATGTTTTTTACTGTTCATTTTTAAAAATGGCCACAAAGCTAGGAAGGTCGTCACAAGCATTACAGGAGGCATGTAGGATCGATTTTAAAAATCATAATTATAATATAATCTCAAGACCTCTCACACACCATCCTGATGGAGCTTTTACAAGGGTATTTGGATGTGAAGTTTGTCTTTCCTCTGTCAGAGCCAAAATAACATTGTTCTTTTAGGAACCTATCCTGAAATACTAATCTCATTTTTTCCCTTTGAAATCACATAAAAATGAAGGGTTCAAGTTTCAGGATGGACCACCTATGCACATTGTTTCAGATGTTGAATAGAAAATGTAAATATTCCATTGCCTTCCAATATAAAATGGGTTAGCACAGTAATTGTTTATGTATGTGGCTGGTCTTAATATTTCATTTTTACTTGTTTTTTTTATATTATTATTTTTTTGGGGGGAAGCCTCTTTTGACTACTCTAGTGGAGCAAAATCCAGAAGATATGGGGGACTTGTACCTGGATGTTGCAGAGGCGTTTCTGGATGTTGGAGAATACAATTCAGCACTACCACTGTTGAGTGCCCTAGTTTGTTCTGAAAGATATAACTTGGCTGTAGTTTGGCTCCGGCATGCAGGTAACGACATTGCAATACTGCTTAACACTTCTGACTGGAGAGTAGAAACTCATTTCCATATGATGCTAATAACATTCTGGTGACGTTAGTGCTTTAAAGGCCTGAAACTGATAGGTGCTTTTGCAGTGCTGACCACCATCATGTCCCATTGACCTCTTAGGCCATTAGTTAAGAATGTCTGAACATTGGATAGAGAGTTCATATGATAAATTGTCATAAGTGTCTACCATACTGTAGTTATGATTAGAGAATATCACATTTATCCTTGTGGTGGAAGGTTTTCTTTTATGGAGGTCTCCTTCAAGTGTATCCAAAAATGTTCAGATTGATTGAAACAATTTCAACATAAATATTAAGTTGAACAAGGGTCTTCATTGTTAAGACTAAACAGTGTTTTTTCTTTTAAGATTCTGCAGGTTAAATGACACTGTTATTCCTCAGGTACAAGATACTGTACTGTGTGTTCCTATTTTAATAATATGTGCTCAGTGTAGTTCTATTTGTAGAGCACAACAAAAGCCTGTGTGTGATACAGAACTAGTCTGGTTTGTACGAAAATAGGCACAGTCTCACTTCTGTCATATAAGCATATTGTATTTGTTGATGTTTATTTCTAGAATGTCTAAAAGCCTTGGGATATATGGAGCGTGCTGCAGAGAGCTATGCAAAAGTTGTTGATCTTGCCCCGTTACATTTGGATGCAAGAATTTCACTTTCTACACTTCAGCAGCAGCTGGGTCGGCCTGAGAAAGCTCTGGAGGCTCTGGAACCAATGTATGATCCAGATACATTGGCACAAGATGCTAATGCTGCGCAGCAGGTAGGTGAAATGCTATATAATGTGTCTTGACTCTTTTGTCCACAGTTTTGGTGTACATAATTCTGTTACGGCAAGAATGTATTGCTAAATGCATTTCTTCGGTAAATTTCCTCCATGGCATTTAGAGTGATTTTGTATACTCTGTAAAGACACATGGTAATTTTAACGCTAGTGAAAGATGCCAGCTTGACAATACTGGAGATTGTGGTCCATCTATCTACAGCACAAGTCACAATAGGGGTTGTGATGAAACGTTCCCTGCTGTGCTCCAGAGGGACCATCGCTAGGATCAAGAGGGTATCTCACTCTACATGTCTGTTTAATCCCGACTCCCAGAATCTAAATTCTAACTCTGATTTTTGCGTGCTGTATGACCACCAGTCCAATAGGAACTGGACTAAAGACCAGTCACTTCACATCAGCTGTCCAAAAGACATTAACTTTTGTTTACTACTGATCTGATTGTAAGTGGTGACGTAGTTGATAGGTTCTGTAGCCCATTTCCAATAGCTCCTCCATCGAATAAGATCTATACAGATTTTCTTCTAAATTTAAATGATGAAACAAAACAACTATTATCCGAGGGAAGTTTTGATTTTCCTGTGCTGTCATTAAGCTTTTACTACAGTTTTCTAAGTATTGTTATTTTCTTTTTTGGTACTGATACTATACTAGCAGCCAGAAAAGTAATGTTTATAAAAACACTAAGTGTAGGTAGTGGTAGTTTATGACTTAATTAACTCTGCTCAATGTTATCTAGGAATTAAAGTTACTGCTCCATCGTTCAACGCTGTTGTATTCTCAAGGCAAAATGTATGGTTATGTGGACACTTTGCTTACCATGCTAGCAATGCTATTAAAGGTAAGTTAATTCTTGTAGCCAAGCTTTCCTGGATGGGACAGACATGTCCCGTTTAAGCCAAAGGATAAATGTACTCAAATGTATTAGAAATCTATAGAAATAATTGTAAACCGATATCTTGTATATGAAATATCATAGTTTAATATGCCTGCATCATCATCTGGTATACCTGAGTCTTTCAGAGGTGCCCTAATCAAAGCCACTAGGTATCTTTTGAGAATTAGGCCATTAATTTGTAATCAAAATAATGCTCTGTTCTGTATAAGCAGAATTTCTATTGTATGCGTTAAACTACTGATACGCCTTCTTTACGGATACTCCCTATTTGTATATGACATGTTTTTAGTGGTATTTTCTCACAAGTGTCTGCATATGTTTCGTTAAATGAAATATACACTAGGGTCTTTACTGGATGATTTCAAGATTGTTTCAGGTCTACAGTATCCCTGATTATGCATAGAACAATCAGAACATAGAATCACTTTTTAATCTTTGTGGTAGACAGTATTGTGTTTCACGTATAGCTACCGTAAATTACACAAGCAACATAAGATGAATTAAAGTGGAATTATTTAAATAACTTTCCTTTTATGTTCTTGTTGTTCTATTCATATCATAACAAAAATATTTTTAGGTAGACTTTACTTAGTTTGCAAGTTGTTACTTTTTGTTTGAGTTTTGTTATATTCAGAGTTCCATTTTCCCAAAATTGTTACAGTTTGGGATCACAGTCACTGTACCAATTGGATAGTTGACTGTCCACCTGTTTCTAAAATCTTGATACTGGTAGCATGGCATCTTGTTTAGTATGCCTCTAGGAAAGAAGTTTTGATTCGGTTATAAACAGAAGTCTACCAACCTTCATAAAATTCTACTCCTCTGGAGAGCTTTTATCTTTCTTTTTTGGATAACTCAGTCTAAACAGGAACATGAAACAATGCTAAATACAATCTTATTGTTTGTGAACAATAGTCAAGTATGCTTCTGCTTATTATGGCATAACTGATCTGAAAACTATTTTTGAACACAGCTAGAGCAAGATGTATTGGCAACAGGATGTATTCATATAATCAGAAACTTAGAATGGTTGTCCTTCATAATTGTTTCCAGGTAGCAATGAACAGAGCTCAGGTGTGTTTGATATCTAGTTCCAAATCCGGGGAGAGACACCTTTACCTTATGAAGGTGTCTAGGGATAAAATTTCAGACAATGATGACCAAGAGTCTGCAAACTGTGATGCAAAAGGTAACAGACTTTTAAAAAAAATAAATCATGTTAATTTCCTACATACCAAAAAATCCTGGAATTATGTTACATTCCAAATCCTTATTCAAATGTACATGACTTTATTAGATCTGTTTCACCCCCATGCTTTATTCATACAGTCAGGGCCAGCTCTAGGTTTTTTGCCACCCCAAGCATGCACAAAAAAACCCAAACCCCTCCCGGAATGCCGCCTCTGGAATTGTGCTGCCCCAAGCACGTGCTTGGTTTGTTGGTGCCTAGAGTTGGTCCTGCATACAGTGCCTAATTTAGACTCTTATCATACAGACTTTACTCAGATGAATAGTCTGATTGAAGCCAAGGAAATGACTTTCATAAGTAAGGACTACTTGAATGGGTAAAGGTTGCAAAATCTTGTTGTTAATATGAAAGAGAGTATATTAATGAATGAAAGTCCATCAAGCCAAGCTTTGCCACAAACGTTGGGACTGCACAAGCTATATTGATGGCTTTAGGAAAATCATGTTTTCCCCTTATTTAAAAGCAAGCTAATCTAATCTGACAGGCAGATAGTATAGTCAGTACTGCTGCTAGGGGAAAAGTCTTTGTAGCATAACAATATTTAAAAACAAAACAGATGCTTTGTTTTCCAGCTAGATCCAAACTGTGACTGATTCAGACTTGTAGTTATTTAGCATCATCAGGTGAATGGGGAGGTTTTTAATGTGTGTTTATGTAATACTGGAGCAGCTTGAATTGCTGCTGTTTTAAATTCTGAAGTTCTCACTTTAATGGTTATGGGTTTGTTTAAAAACCAGGTATTTCATAAATTGTGTTATGAAAGATTTCAAATACCATTTAAATGGATTCCACTCTTAATGTAAAAGACTCTTTGTTTAAAAAAACAAATAAAAGTTTAGGCTGAAGTTTAAAAAGTCTGTGTGTGAGTGTAAGTCTTTAGCCCTTTAAGACTTTAATTTCCTTGACTGATGGTATTTATTAATATTTTAGCAATATTTGCTGTGCTCACAAGTGTGCTGACAAAAGATGACTGGTGGAACCTCCTCCTGAAAGCCATATACTCTTTGTGTGACCTTTCCCGATATGAGGAGGCAGAGCTGCTGGTGGATTCCTCACTGGAATATTATTCATTTTATGATGATAGGCAAAAGCGCAAAGAGCTGGAGTACTTCGGTCTTTCAGCTGCAATTCTGGACAAGAACTTCAGAAAAGGTTACAACTATATCAGGTGAGAAGCATTGGACTGTAGCTGGTCACAACGTTGTGTTTTTTTAATGGTCTGTATAATGATTTCGATTGAGGTTGTAGTTACATTGCTGAGAACATTTGCTGTTGATGTAATAGTTCATTTCTGAATTGCGGGTGGGATGATCTTTTGTTTCTAAAAGAAACAGAATACTGTTTACTTTAAATTTGCCTTAAAAGCAGATTCATTGACTGAAACGATGGGGCTTTTTGGTGTCCTTTAATTGCAAAGCAATGTAATACAGTAACTAGCTCTATGTGCAGTGCAGCTCTTTGGTCATTTTGATGTACATTATGAAAGTACTCCACAAGCTTTCTTATCCCAAGTTTTGTCACTTTTACTGATCTAACGTTTACTTCTGGGAAGTCCAAAGTGAAAGAATAGTCTTAAAGCAAATTGTAGCTTCTGTGGCTTCCCCTATAGACTGTTCGCTCACTGATTTATTGCATATTTACATATTCAATAAATGCTTTTGGCTCGCATTTTAGGATAATGCTAATGGAAAATGTTAATAAACCACAACTCTGGAACATCTTCAATCAAGTCACCATGCATTCTCAGGATGTACGACATCATCGCTTTTGTCTTCGATTAATGCTGAAAAATCCTGATAATCATGCACTGTGCGTCCTAAATGGGCATAATGCATTCGTATCTGGTAGTTTCAAGCATGCTCTCGGTAAGGCCATCATTATACTGTACTAATATCAACAAGTATGACCTTTGGGGGTGTGAAATGTTAATCTCCTGTACTTATTTTTACCATCAAATTTCTCATATTTTGAGTGTATTTTTCAAAGTAGAGTGAATGTGCCCTTCAGGTAGGAAAAAAAATCACTATTTATTTCCTGCTTCAATAAGTGAAATACAGTTCTTAGTGTTAGTAGGCATTTTCTTACTATTTAACCATTTGATAACAGAATCTCTGATCATTACTGAATGGACTGGCAATGTTTCAATATTTGGTTTAAAATATATATGGTATACGTGATTTAGAAGTTTTCTAACTAACCTGCAAGAAAGATAATTAAATGATGTCACTAAGAAGGAAACAGGCCCATTTAATCAGCAGTATATGGCAAATGTGAAGTTTCAAGTGTTTATTCAAAGGAACATTGCAGGGTTAATTTAAGAAATTGTCATCAGCCTATGCAGTTTCAGAGAAGAGCAAGTTACTAACAATACAGGTCTGTCGCATCTTACGCACATTTAACATGCGCGATTTCAGCTTTACACAGTCGGCAAAAACAAAAACCCCAAAAAAGGGAAAAATAACAATTTTAATACTATACCTGTAGTGCGGGCGATTTCGCCCGCCATTCAACTCAGTGTAATTTTGACTATACGCGGTTTTCGCTTTACGCGCTAACTGCGGAACGGAACCCCCCGCATAAGGTGAGACTCACCTGTATAATTAAAATAAACAAGAAGTTGCCATTTTGCCAGTCTCCTTATATAGATTCAGGTTCTGATAGCAACCACTCGGAGTCCAAAGGTGTGAAATTAGTTGGTGGTCTCAGCACAGTTCTTAATGGATATGAATCCACATAAAAAAAAAAAAATCAACATCCTGTTTGGAACTCCTTTTGTAATTCTCAGTAGAGTGACCAAGGACCGACTGGTCCTGGAGCTTGAACCCACCCTCCCACTCTTAAGAGTGGTACCTCAGGTTAGTGTTGAGGCACACTGGAGGTGGTCAAGTGGGAGGTCTGTATTGCCACTATCCATGTCTTACCTGTATTGTGGATAACCATAGAAGGCAGCCAGAATGTTCAAAGTAACTACTGATTTTGAGTGCCTCCATTTTTGGATGTCTAACTTGAGAGACTTCAAATGGGTCTGACTTTCAGAAAGTGCTAAGCACCCACTCTCTGAAAATCAGGTGCCTTTAAAGTATCTAAAGTTGGGCACCCAAAATCACCTACTCTCTTTCGAAAGTCTTGGGTGAGATCCTTGTCCTGTTGAAGTCCGTGGGAGTTTTGCCATTGACTTCAGTATTTCACCCCTTCTTCTTCACAAGGCTGACTGTTTGACATCTTTCTCAGCACTAATATTCAAGAAAAAGAAAATGTGCGAAATGAACCTTTTGAAATTAAAATTTGTGATCCATTAGAAAGTGGCATTTTCTTTATAAAACGACAATAGGAAAATAAGATGTTTCTTTCTTGTCTGAGTGCCTTGGGGTTACTTATCAGAAACATTGACCATGTTCTGAATTATGATAGTCGTTACTCTTTCATCTAAAGAGCAATAACCAGGCTTTAAAATAAATATGCAGGAGAGGCCTAGATCTTTAGTTGGTATAAATCAGTTTATACCATCTGGGGCTCTGGCCCTCGAACTCTATAACAAAATTAGTTAATTTCACACTTTGTTCGTTGTACACATTCAGTACATACCATTTAATTTCTTTTCTGCTTTTAAATAATACAGATCTTTATTATTATAAATATTTTGTTTTTAATATGCTAGAAGCAACCAGTTCATCACCTGGTGTAAATAATCATAGCTCCATTGACATTAGTTAAGCTATGACAATTTATACCAGTTGAGGATCTGCCCCAGGTCTCTCAAAAGAAAATCCATTAGAAAGCAGTATACACCAAAAGTGTACAGAATTTACTCATGATGTTTCAAAAGATGTTGTTGTTGTTGCACCTTGCCATTCTGAGCTCCAACCCCAACAAGACCCTCTTTCTCCTCTCTCAGTAAGTCTTTGTTTTTATTCTGAATGTTAAGTATGGTATCTGAGAGCTGCTGCAACTCCTATTCTCCCTCTTTCCTGTTTTGATGCAGTCATTTTGAAATCTGATTCTCTTTCTTGTTTCCTTCCTTTTTTCAGTTCACACTTCCAAAAAAGTGTTGGGTTTTTTGAAAAAAAAAAAAAAAAAAACAAAAAACAAAAACAAAAACGAAACCCAGTTTCAGAGAGAGTGTGTCAGATCATTTACTCTGTTTCTCCTAGGACAATATGTGCAAGCCTTCCGTACTAACCCAGATGAACCTCTGTACAGCCTTTGCATTGGCTTAACTTTCATCCATATGGCATCTCAGAAGTATGTGTTAAAAAGACATGCTCTTCTTGTACAGGTGAGTTATTTTGTTCTTCTTTGTGCATAGCACATGGTGTCATTTAGTTCTGTCCTGGCTCACACAGTTACAGCTCTGACACATTATTAGAGCTGATAGACATTTAAAAAAATAGATTTAGGGTAGGATTTTCAAAACCCTCCAAGTACCTTAGGAACACATGTCCCAGTGACAGTTAGCTTGTGCTCCTAAGTCATTTCAGTTCTTGAAAATCTCCCCTTTGTGAATAAAAGCAATTCAGTTCATTTTGTTGTGACTTGGGGAATATTTAATTATTTGCATATATTTAGGCAGCTGCAATGTACTCATGAAAATATAAATAATTTCAGCTTCACTAGCTTTAATATGGATGTTTATTCATCTGACCCTTGTGCTGGAAGTGAAGCATTCACTACTCTGGTTTTTAAAGACAAGAGTCCCTTACCCAACCAGGGAGCAGGAACACCACCAAATGACTTAGATGATTAACCACGAATAATGTAGCTGAAGCAAACAGTTCACAAATAACCATAGGTTGAAAATTTTGTCCAAAATATTTGCTGAAAACCTACAAATGAAGGGACGCTCATGGGAAGATCATCATTCTGGATTGATTCATGAATGATTCATTAAGCAAAACGGGCTAATTCCTAGAGAGCATAAGAAATAGTTTGGCAGCTCTACCAACTGTACAGTAGGGCTAAGAGTCAAATAACTGTTCTTCAGTGAGCACATTGAGATTGATGTGTAATGCATGGGAGAGTGTTAATCAGTGAGCAATCCCTAGTAACTCCTTAAGGGCTTGAGCTCACAAGATGCTGAGTGCCCTCAGTTCCCACTGAGGCAGCATTGGGCCCTGTGGATGATTTGGACTGGTCTGTAATGATCCAATTGAGGAAATCTTGTGCTCTTTATCCTGAAGGCATTAGGGACCATGGCATAATGGCATAGACGCCGACTCCGTGGGTGCTCCGGGGCTGGAGCACCCACGGGGAAAAATTGGTGGGTGCTCAGCACCCACCAGCAGCTCCCCGCCCAGCTCGCCTCTGCTCCACCTCCTCCCCTGAGGACAACGCATGCCTGCTTTTTCCCCCTACCTCCCAGTGCTTGCCGCTGCGAAACAGCTGTTGTGTGTGGCTGGGAGGGAGGGGGAGGAGGGGGAACATGATGCGCTCGGGGAAGAGACAGGGATTTGGGGAAGGGGTCCAATAGGGGCAGGGAGGAGGCGGAGTTGGGGTGGGGACTTTGGGGAAGAGGTTGGAATGGGGGCGGGGAAAGGGTGGAGTCGGGGCGGGTGGGAGGGGGGACAAGCATCCACCGGCTCCGGGGAAAGTTGGCACCTATGCATAATGGTATTAAAGTGATTTAACTTTTGATATACTGCAATGGCTCTGCTCAGTTGTATACCTGGCTTGCAAGTTTTGTACAGGAAAGTGTGTGGATAATCAGCTGTGCATAAGACCACTATGGACAAATTGCCTATGAAATTTCATTTCTTACCCTAAGCCTGTGAAGAAAATGGCATTGATTTAATTAAAAAAAAGTAACAAACTAATTTGCATCTGGATATTCAACCTTATAAGTCAAATTTCAACCCACATTCTTTTTCTGAAGCTATTTCAGCTACTGTCTGTTTTTAAAATATGACACACATTGAAAGTGCTAATCACTGTCCTTTCTGCTGATTTCTCCTGGATCCCTGTATTCAAATTTAGGTTAATTACCTTGAAGGTTTACATGGATTCCTGGATTTGCATGGCCCACAAGGAGACTCTCTTCTTGGATTGCAGCTCCAGCACAACCCACCCTATCTTCTTCCCCCTTCAACCCGTCCCGTTTCTTCATGTCCTCGCCTGCCAGACAGCCCCACACTGGAGCTGAAGCTTGTGGATCAGGCCCATTTCTTGGGCAGGCACGATCCTGATTTTCTTCATTATTTCTAATCCCTCCCTCGGAAAATCCAGTTTTTTTTATTCCCTCTCCTCCTCCTCCCTTTACCGTTCAGTGAACCAAATGAGGCTAAGAGCTCGGGCCAACAGATTCCAGTTCGGGGGCATGAAGTGAGGCACCTAAATAAGGGGCCTGATTTTTAGGAGTGCTGAGCACTTGCAGCTCCGTTAATTTCAGTAGGAGTTGCAGGTGCTGAAGAACTCTACAATCAGAGCACTTGTTTAGATGCCGAGCTTTAGGCATTCAAGTTTCCATACTTTGGCCTAATTTTAAATATGTTTAACCACTTTTTTTCTCTGTAATAATCCTTCCTTCCTATCTCTGTTGCTGACGGTCTCCTAAGAATATACTTGAAAAATGTCACCCGCCTTTCTTTTTGTGTCTCTGCTTTTCTCATTTCGTATTCACCCATGTTGAGGGGTTTTAATCTTGGCTTGCTTCTAAGTTTGTTTGTTCAGTAGTTCACCCAGACAGTGACCTAGTGGGGACCCTAATTATCGTGATTAGCTGTTAGAGTCTGAGCTAATTCCTTACTGTTGAATGAGCTATTTTCTCTGATTATCAATAGTGGCTGTAGAAATCAAGCCCTCTGGTTACAGCAGAGGCTGCACGTTCCTGTGTGACGTCAAAATGAGACATAACTCTTGTAATTACTATACAGTAATTTGTGTTCCATTTTCCGCCTCCTCCTGAACCCAATTTGATTTTTCCCAAGACTCTTCCAATTGAAAAAGAGAAATATTCTGGTGAATTTTAATCTGAAAATGATTGTGTTAAATGTGTTCTCTTTGGGAGGTGACTCAGGTCCTAACACTATTCACCTTTATAGCACTGTACAGACATTAGCTAATGAATGCTCACAGCAACCCCGTGAGGGAGAGAGGCAGGCAAGTGTATCATCTCTCATTTTATAGATGAGAAACTGAGGCACAGAGGTTGAATGACTTTACCAAAGTTACATAGCAAGTCAGTGGCAGAGGTGGTGATAGGGATGGGGGCAGTAGATCCTTCTGAATGGGGGGGCAGAGGGAGAGCAAGGGGAATTATCCAGTGCTTGGCGCAGCGGCAGCGCGCAGAGCCTCGTGGCCCACCTGCCTAGAAGCTGGACCCGCTGGTGGCCACTTCCGGGGCGCAGCACGGTGTCAGAACAGGTAGGCACTAGCCTGCCTTAGCTGGGCAGCACTGCCGACGGGACTTTTAACGTCCCGTTCAGCAGTGTTGACCAAAGCCGCTAGGGTCCCCGGGTGCTGAGCAAGGCAACCCAGTACCTTACGTGGCGCGACCCAGTACTGAGTCGCGACCCGAACTTTGAAAAACACTGGTATAATGGCTAAACCTCCGGACGGGGAATCGCAAGTTTTAGCTCTGTCGGAGTTGGGTTCCTGTGGGAAAACTCTCAAAGCATTAGACCCTTTGTCTTTTTATTTAGGATATGTGAATTGTCCATTACTTTACTCTGAGCTGTTTGTTCCTGCCCTTTTAATTTTTTTTATTAGCTAAGTTGCAGATTTTCATCTGCCCACAACTGGTAACTGTGTGAAGTTAATTGGTAGTGCAGGAGTTTTACAGGGAGCACTAAGCTGTGGGGTGAATGCATTTGTATTCCAGAAGTAGTACTGTGATGTATTAAGGGCTTGAAGCTAGTAAAGGCTTTATTTAACTTTTTTTTTGATGCCATGAAAAGAAGAGGTCTGAAATAATAATTCAGATTAATGTAGGGCAGATGTGACGGGTTGGATCCCACTTCTGGGATGCCACCTGATGTACCGGGATTTCACTGAGCCTGCAGGCTCCACTAGCCTGGTCCTCCTTTCCCTCTGTCTTGCTGAATCAGGCTCTCTGGCCTCTTGTAGCACACACACAGGTAGGGAGCACAGCTGTAGAATCACACAGAGTCTGCAAACAGCTCTCTATGGGAAGATTCAGCTAGGAAATTGCCCAGCACTCAAGTACAACTTCCCTCTGGAAAGTAAACCCAAGATAATATCGTCTTGTGCTGTCTAGAAAGATCTGCACGGCGCAAGCTCATAAAAATTCGCTCTGTCCCTCAATGTGGAGAGAGATATGCACAACTTCTCTCTCTCCCCTCGCCCCCCGATATGAATTGCACAAACTGGGTTATGTTATAAACAAGAAATAAGTTTATTAACTATAAAAAGTAAATTTTAAGTGATTATAAGGGATAGCAAACAGAACAAAGCAAATTACTAAGCAAATAAAACAAAACATGCATACTAAGCTTAAAATCTTAAAGAAACTGGTTTCAAGAAGTAATTTCTCATCCTAAATGCTGCTTTTGGAGCAGGTACCAGAAATTCTTGAAGGTTAGCTACCATGATTGCAGCTTAAATCTTTAAGCATCTTATTCACAGACTAGATCCCTTTTCCAGCCTGGGTTCAGGACTCCTCCCCCTTTCCCTTTGTCCTTGTTCCTTAGGTGTTTCCAGCAGTCATCCTGGGTGGGAATTCAGTGAAGCGTGAACCAAGATCAATTTAATCCCCAGCCTTAAATAAGATTTACATAAGGCGGGAATCTTTTGTTTCCCAGTCTTGACCTCCCCTTCCTTTTAGTGGAAAATTACTAGAAGTCCATGATGGTGTTTTGTACCAGGTGACAGGACCACCTGACCTAGTAATGTCACAGCTAGTCCCAGGACACCTCTCAGGAAGGAGAGCGATTAGTATCTTCAGAAGTCTTATTGTTTCTTCCTAATGGCCCATCAAAGGTGATGGCCTGTTGTCTAGTGGGTGTCTCCCAAATGCACACACAGTTTTAATTGTTACATAGTCAATATTCCTAACTTTAGATACAGAAATGATACATGCATATAAATTGGATAATCACATTCAGTAAATTATAACCTTTCTGATGATACCTTATAAAGCCCATAAAATACACCTCTACCCCAATATAACGCTGTCCTCGGGAGCCAAAAAATCTTACCGCGTTATAGGTGAAACCATGTTATATTGAACTTGCTTTGATCCAAAGCAGCCCCACCCCCCTGGAGCACTGCTTTACCGCATTAGATCCGAATTCGTGTCATATTGGGGTAGAGGTGTATATCTGTTATGCCATATCCATATCATAAGCATATTTCCATAAATAATATGGGGTGTAACGTCACAGCAGGTTCAAATTCAGATGGGGATAAAGGGGGGTGCGGTGGGCAAGTGTTTAAAAAAAATAGTAGACAAGAGGTGGTGTTCTAAAGCGTAATAGGTATGGGGTTAAACAAACAATCTCATTGTATCCCTTTGTTCCTCCTTTCCTTTTGTCTCTCTATTTAGATGGTAAGTTCTTCATGGCGCGGGCCTGTCTTACATGTCTGTAAAGTATCTATCAAATTTGAGCGCTATAGAAATAACAATAATTCTGAACAACTTTGCACACAGCTTATCAAAAGATCTGTCCATTGTCTTCACCCTGTGAGACGCTGAGGCCACAAAGCATCTCCTCTGTTGGTCTAGTGTGTCATGGAAAGTGGATGGCTAGTTTTTACATTTGGTCTTAAATTAGGCAGTTATATTTATGGGCAAAATACTCTTTTTGCAAATTTAAAACATGCTGCTTTATTGTTTTACAAAAAATAAAGCTTCCAATGTATGTTTTGTGCATAGGGATTCTCTTTCCT
Organism: Trachemys scripta elegans; assembly: GCF_013100865.1. Taxonomy (NCBI): domain Eukaryota; kingdom Metazoa; phylum Chordata; order Testudines; family Emydidae; genus Trachemys; species Trachemys scripta. Next base: position 53,720,028 of record NC_048308.1, on the reverse strand, counting down.
TCACCGGTACCTGGGCCTCCGTGGACCGTGCCAAGAATCTTTCTATAACCTAGGCCGTGGCCTTCATCAGCTGGGATTAGTGCATCTGGCAATCCATTATTACCAAAAGGCACTTGAGCTTCCTCCTCTCATCTTAGAGGTACCATATAGTTAAACATTTGAACTATAAAAGTAAAATCAGATCAGCATTACTAATATGTTTTAACCAGAAGTAAAACTAGTGCACGAGTGTCTAGTTTATATTTGCATTGAATAACCCCAATATAATTTCATAGGCACTAGAGAAAGCACTTGATTTATCATCTGAGCTGTATTTATGAACATGTATAACTCAAATTGCTCAGGTAATGATTGTCAGGTTTATTTTATTATCTGGCTGGGTGTAGCAACTGCAAGAAAATGGTTGCTGAAGAACTTTGCCACCTGAATAAAGAAGTGTACATAAGGGCAATTTTAAAAGACAGAATAATATTAAATATAACTGGCATTTTCTGTTTCATGAGTATGAAGGTTTAGTATAAAAATACAGAATTCCAATGTAACTATCTGAATGTGGTGGGAATGAATTGAGTACCTAGATGATGAAGAACTTGCCCATGTATGTTATTGCACTGCTTTTGTTTTTTAATGTAACTTATGGTATAGTATTCATGCAAGCTTGTAAATGATTTTTTAATTCTTCCAGGGAATAGAAGCTGATCAGACAGACTTGCGAAGAGATGTTGCCTTCAACTTGTCACTAATTTATCAGAGCAGTGGAAATTTAAGAATGGCTCAAAAGCTGTTGTATACATATGGAATCGTATGATGGAGTTTGTGGCACCTGTTTGTGACTAAGAGGTAGCCTGCTAGGAAAATAACATTTGTCATTTCCACTGGGGCATTGAGGATCTCAGGCATTACACACCAATGGAAAGACCCATTCAAAAAGATATGTACATATTTTTTCTAAACTGATCTAGAGGTGATTGGATCAGAGTTGTTAGTTACTGTATATATTTTGTTTCCTGAACTTTTGAGCTATTTTTTCCATTTCCTGAGGTTGGAACTGTAAAATGCCCCAATACAACCAAAGTTCAACAAGCAGGCTTTTGTGAGCAGATTCTCCAGACATACTTAGATGTTGGTTGAGCACCTTATTGATGAGTTTTTGTGACGCCTGAAGTTGGTGCTGGTACACAGAATTCTCAACTGAATAAAGGACTAAAAATGATGTGCACATTTTTTTGGAGAAGATTTTTAAAAAGTAATTTAACTGGCTACTGTCCAAGTTCAATTCTGGCAATTGGTTACATTTGCCGGGTACTGTACAAAATTGTTACTATTATATAGGAGAGGGAAGACTGAAGAAATGGGCTTGAGAGGCGGGGGAAGATATAAGCCGAACACCCCCCAGACAATAGATGCTCTTGGATTCCTGGGGGAATTTTTCCAGAGAGACTTAGTGATACAAATAACTGCAATTGCAAGACCTTTAAAGTACTTAAAAAGGATGATAAGGATTCCTGGAAAAATATTTTATTTCATCGCAAGCTGTGTCTGTTTAAGAAAAGTAATTTTCTTTTATTAGTAAATCAGTGTCACATCAGTAAAAGGTATCCATTTTCTGGAGTATTGTAAATTGGTCTAGTAAAGATCTTTAGTTATTTATGAAATCAACAATCATTTAAATAACTTATTCTCAGCAAAGACAAACGCACAAAAGAAGTCCTAAGTTGTTTAGTGGGCTAAACATTTGTTAGTGTAATAACCTACAGCCCATTATCTTCCTGTACTAAATAAGGAAATATTGAGAGAGAGAGTTGCTGCAAATTCTGTATATTGCTTTGCTAATCAAGAATGATAATTCCAAGTTGATATACAGGTGTCATATATGTTACTCTTGTCCAGCAGAGAAATAACCTCATGCTGGAAGTGATGATGATAGCCCTATCTCTGAAACTTGTCTTCAGTAAGATTTGTTTTAAAAGCCTTTGTAGCATTACAACAGTAAATTTTGGTATGTGTAGTACTTTGAGCTGGCCCAACTAATTAAAGTTTAATGGTAACACAAATTCTATTAGATAACACATTAGTTAGTTTGGTGGTATCATGCATTAAATCTCAGCCACTTGTTACAGCTCTTGAAGAAAATTGGAACAATGGTCTTGCCAAATTCTCTGTTCCTGGGGAACCACAATATAATTTGTTTATATTAGATCAGATGATGAGACACAATGACGACACATACATACTACTATTGAAAGTTTGCTGTTCACTAATCAACACATTTAAAAAAAAAATCACACAATCTGTGGATTTCTAATGTGCTGAAGGTAAGAGAAAATGACTTGTGTTTTGGAGGATAGGTCATAACTGACCAGCATTTAGTATCCCGCATATTATACTTTTTTCCCCAAAAGTCAGCTTTAATTCTGCTATTTTCTAACTTGAATGCTAGACTGTGCAACCTTAATTGGGCTCCCTTTTTTGTGTCAGTATGATAGTCTCTAATTTTATGATCAGATATTGCTTTTTCCACAACTTTATTCAGTGCACAGGATGGATAGTACTCAAGGAATTAATTGGATCCAAAACATGAATGCACGGAAGTTTCTCAGGGTACATCTACACTACAGGGGGGAGTCGATTTAAGATACGCAAATTCAGCTACGTGAATAGCGTAGCTGAATTCGACGTATCGCAGCCGACTTACCCCGCTGTGAGGACGGCGGCAAAATCGACTTCTGCGGCTTTCTGTCGACGGCGCTTACTCCCACCTCCGCTGGTGGAGTAAGAGCGTCAATTCGGGGATCGATTGTCGCGTCCCGACGCGATAAATCGATCCACGAGAGGTCGATTTCTACCCGCCGATTCAGGCGGGTAGTGTAGACCTAGCCTCAGAGAAACTTGTTACATTGTTTTTCACAGGTTAAAATCTTCTCCCCCCCCCCCCCCCCCAACTGCATTCTCTTAAATGGCCAAACTGCTTTTTCTAGAACTAAAAAAAAAATCAGCCAGAGGTGGAAACCTTTAGCTTTAATGGTTGGCAAAGTTGTAAGCGATTGATAAGTGGCTTAGAATGGAAAAAATTGTTAGGCAACTTTAACTGTAGTTGCTGCCAGCTCTGACATTCCTTTTCCAGTTGAATGTAAGAAAATAACTTGTAGACAGTTCTGTATCAAATAATAAATTATTACAATATTGGGCTTAATTACCTGGATATTCTTGTTCTTAGTTATTAGCGTGTGCTTAGGTATAGTAGTGAGGGGTAGCTTGGACATCCCTAGAAGGTTGTTTACAAAAGTGTCCTCAAACCCTAACCACATATGTGTTCTGTCTGAGTGATACTGGGAATGACCATTAGAAAGCTGCTCGCTCTCAGCAAATGTATGTATTCATTGAAGGCTGTGGAGCCAGAGTAAGGGCTAACACTGTCTAGTGCTGTGTAATACTAGAGCTCTATAAGTGAGCATTTTTATTCGGTTTTGCCATCTTCCAAATATTACTGAGGTAGAAAATGTTTATTTAGTAGAAATTTCACACTTCCTATAGCTATTTACCGTGGCAGCTCATCGTTCTTATCCTGATTATCCACTTACAGTATGGCGGTGTCAATGAAAGGTGTACATCTATCTACTCATACCAATATTCAGCAGGTGGTGGTAAAGTTAAGGTCTGAATTTAACTCGGCCTACTACAATGAAAAGAAAGCGATCTCAGCTGTCGTGTTGTCCCCTTTGACAATTTTTAGGAAGAGTTGGGTGCATTTGGAAATCCCACCATATGAAACGGAGTTAAAAGATTACATCCCATGGCTTTCAACAGCGTGTGCGCGCCTACCTCCACTAAGTGCGTGGGAAAGTCCAACCCATAGGTGTGTACTGTGAGACAGTATCTAATAAGAAAAAAGCTGTTTTTCTCCTCGAGAATTTAGAACTATGGAGACCACCCAGCCCAGAACCTCTCAACAGTGCAGTCCTAGCTAGTTCTGCTCTAATTCTATAGGGCTCAGAAGCCAAGTAAGGCAATGGCAGGTCAATGCAGGGAATAGCTGTGCCCTGCAGGAAAGGCTGGTTGGTGAGTCTGGAGCTGGTATTCTTCCTTCAGTGCCAGTAATCCGTGCCCCAGCATGGTACTAGGAGCATCTGTCTTCTCATTCAGACACAAAACAGAGCTCCTGCCCAAGCCCAGGGTGCTGTCTGTAAGAACGGCATTAACCATACTGTTCCTGTAAAATTCAGGTAATTGCATTCTGCCTTTATCAATTTGCTATGCAGTTGCGATAGGCTGTGATACCCTTACTTCCTGTCATGCTACTGCTCAAACCTCGCCACAATGAAGGGAGTATTCAGCAAAAACTATTCAGTGAACAACAAGGCATTTTCCTAGTCCTTTGTCCTATCCTCTGGGGTTTACTGTAGCAGGCAAGTATATAGCCCATAGTTTGGTAGTGGTTAGGATGGAAAGCACTATAGCAGTGTAAGTATTACTTTATGCTTAGACTGCACCTAAGTCTCACCACACTCAATCCTAAACACCTCAGGACAAGTGCTTATCGTGGACTTCTTTAAAAGAAATAATAGGTTTCATGCACCATGGATGAGAATGACAAACTGCAAATACTGTAGTAATTAAAGCAGATTTAATGACTATTTAAATACAAAGTCAGCAGATTAGATAACTATACACAGCAATTATACACACAGCACTCTAGTGCCCTGTATTTGTGAAAAAAAGATCTGATGAAAGAAGGAATCCATGTCCACTAATCACTAAAACCAGCAACTCCTTGGTAGCAACAACTCCTACGACAGGAAACTTGATGGTAGTATTTGGAGTTGTCTTCCCCTGCCACTGGACCATACCTCATAGCATCTCTTTCTAGACAAAGGGCAGTGTGTTTTGTCATTAACAGTTAGCTACATAGCTTAACTAGATCAAATAGATGCAGTGTGAGATAAGGCTGCCAGTGCCAGGCTAGGTTGGTTTCAGGCGCTGCCTACAGCTTGGTGCTACAGTTGGCAGAGTTAGACTACACAACTGCTATTGACCTGAGAGGAGAACAGAATCCTACACATAGGCTCATTTTAACCCCGCCACTCAGAAGTGATGTGCAGAAACTCATCTCGCCATGGGAAGGAGGAACATAAGGTTGTATTGAAGGCTTCTGCTGCTTAGGAATTTCAGCAACATAACTCTTTAGGATTAGGGCTGAGCCAAAGGCTACTGAAGTTAATGAAAGATACCTATTAAAGAGCTTCCAATCAGGTGCTTAATCACTAAGGGTCTGATCCTGTTTTCACTGATGTCAATGGCAAAATACCCATTGACAGCAATAGGGGCAGGACCAGGCCCTAAAATAATGGTTCAGGCTGTTGTCTTTATAAACCTAATTATGCTATAAAGGTAGGTATATAAAATGGGTGGAATGATTGTTGTTTGCCAAGTCCCAGCAATATGCTTGGCCCTGTACACACCACAGAGGAAGGCATGGCCTCTGCCCCACAGAGCTTCAAACTAGCCCCACAGAAACAAATGGATCAGACAACTGGAGGAAGCTTAGGAAACAGCACTGCAATTGTTAAATTAAAATTAGGTGTGTAACAGCACATCTGCTGTAGCTGGGTTACACTGTAAGCCGAGACAGATGAAGTTTTAAGGAGGGAATCTGAGCTACTCATAAGTGCTCATTAATTGAACAGTGGATGAAAATTGTTTCTATATCGTAAGGGAATGGTACTTAAAGTCTTAACCCGCTGCAACTATGGGTGTATAGCACCTGCTCTGGACACCTCCTACCCTTTAGGAAGCTTGTTCCACTGTGGGGCAGAATTAACCTACTCTATTAATCACATGGGTACCAATGGTGCAAGGTGTTCTACCTGGCAGCCTCTCACACCCACATGGCGCACCTTCCAGCAATGGAGCCTTGGGCAAAGACAGAGCTCCTGCAATTGCCCAAGGGCACTGTCCTCTCAGGGCCCAGGCCCAGGCTCCTTTTACTGCTACTAATGGTAGCTATTCCCATCAGCTAAGAAGGGATTCTCCCTGTACTGGTCAAGCAACCATCAGTATCCAACAGTGGACAACTATCCTGTTTCAGCAAGTTTATTATCACCAGCCTAGGAATCCAGGAGACCATCCTCTGGATAGGCAGAATCCCTGCACAGCAATCTGAGCTCTCAATAATAATGATGCCTCCTCACTTTGCAGGGCTCATTCCAACCCACTACCCTCCTCTTGAGCTGCTAAAACACAAATGAGAGATGTGACTGGCGACATAGATCCAGAACGTAAACTTACTTGTATAGGAAGCTTTAGAGAGAGGAATAATTTCTTTGCTATAAATTATGGTTCCATGATGAAGCATTTAAGCAAACTAGTTACACTCACAGACCATGTTAGGACAGGGGAAATGGAAATCTGCCTCACAAAATGATACATTCTAGTATGTGTCAGACAGGTGAGACTTATTAGCTAAGCTGAACTGTAGTACACAATTTAAATTAATATTCCAAAACCTGTCTGCACTGGTCTCCTATCAGCCAGCCAATCAATGTGCATTTTATTTGAAGGGTCTTCTTCACTGATACAGAGCAGACCCAGTTCATACAGGACCTCTGCTTATAGACACTTAAAAATCTTCTGAACTATGCAGTTGCTTATAGATCAAGATACTTCAACCTTAGGGCTCATCTTCCAGCATGTGAAGATCTGGTCTGAACTGTGGTGTTCACAGGTGCAGGGTGGTATGGCAGCCTGGAATCTCCTGGGTTAGATGACATCACTTCCTGTCTAGCTCTGATTGGTACTTCCTGGAGATGAGTTTGAGCTGCTGTTTAGTCTCCCACCGATTCAGGGAGGCTTGGCTAGGGAGTTTCACAGCTTTTTCCTTCTCTGTCTGTTAAAGGACAGGGTACTGGATGAAAACTGATCTATCTCCTCTCATTCCCAATGAACAACAGCAGAAAATACAGAGATTGCAGCAGCTCAAGATACATCTTTAGAGGCAGGTCAAACAGCTATCTGGGAATTGCCATAGCTGTAACAAAGGCTCTGAGATCTCCATACAAAACAAGGTAAGGAGAACTGTCTTTACAGAACTGTTTGGATGAGTGGTGGGGAGAATGGCAGCAGTGATGGAGAAAAGCAAGAGAGGAAGGCACACTAGAGCCACTCATTTTCAATACAGTTCTTTGGGTAGGAGCTTAATCAGAAATAAAATATAGCTGGAGAGAAGCAGGACATGGATAATGGAGAGAAAGGGGCTCCCTCATTCCTCTCCTGTTCCCACCTGGCCCTAGTAGGTTAAACAAATGTCATTTACCCACCAAATAAGCACATCCTGTGAAACATCAGCAAGAAGTGAGAGAACAAACTAAACTTCTAAACCTTTGTCTAGGGGCTTACTCCTTTGAGAGTGTTTTCCTGCCCCAAGGAGATGCTAGTTGGGCTGAGAGAGGTGTGGGCTGATGGGAACTGCAGAAATCAATAGGGCTTAAGAAACCAAAATTCTGATTGTCACCTTTAACCTGCTAAAGAAATGAGATCGGAAAGTGGGGGGAAGTTTTGGTCTGAGGTTTGCTCTTCCCCTCGCTTGAAGTGGGGAAGTTTTGTTTGGAGATCACGCCTCTCTGCTCCTGCTCTGCATACAGCAGAACATCACAACAGGGCAGAGTTCTCTTATAGTTCTCCAGAAACTGTCTCCTGCCCATGTTATATGCATCCAAACAAAAAAATGTTGGCTTTCTTCTGGTACTGGCACTGGTACTCGCCCCTGCTACAGGAAGTAGGAAACACCTGCTACAGTCCCGCATGACCTTGCTATTACCTTCACTTCAACAAGTGCCAGCACTCTTCCCTGCAACAGCACCGCCTGGCTGTACTAATATCATTGGTCTTCTGACACATACACAGGGAACTCTACTACAGGCTGTTCCCTGTTCCTCATCCTTCCATTAACTATGCGCCTCTACCTTGAAAGTAAAGGCAATTCCCTTATTTACCTCCTTGCCATAGTTCCTTTCACTGGGGATATTCTGTTGTTTGTTTTTCACTAGCTCTAGCTGCAGGCTGTCAAACTTAGATTTGAACCAGTGGTGAGCTTCCTCCAGGTTAGCTGTGATCTGAGGAAGAGAGTAGTGATTAGAGTCAGAAAGAGAACTGTTAACATTTCCAACTTCTGGGCTGCACACTGGACAGGCAGAATTCCAAAGCCATACTTCTTTAAATCTCCCCCGTCTATGCAAGCATAGAGCATGCTGCTTGGCTATCCTGGCCAACTTCTGCAACATTGTGGAAGGGGTGGAAAGGTCCACACTGCACTGCTGTTACCCCCTTATTGGGTAACTAATGGGCCTCTCATTGGCACTTGCCCAAGAGAAGACAATTCTAACTAGAGGGAAAAGCATAAAGAAAGTGGTAGAGGAAGAGAGTAAAAGGAAGGCTAATTACAGTAAGCCACAGAAGAATGAGGGGAGAGAGCATGGCCTTTACTTGGCAATGTGCTGGCTCCAGGATCATTTAAAGAACAACGAATGCTGTAAAATTACCACTCCCACTGTATTAGCAAGTTATTTCACGTCCTGTGTTAGCAAGAACTCTTGTTAAGGACAATCCTATATGCAGATACTACAAAGTACTGTAGAGTTTGAATTGAAAGGCCCTATATTACTTACTCCCTTACCTACACAGGAGACCTGCCTTGTAAAATAACTATAGTACTGTACAATTTGGCACCAAAATACTGTAGTAACACTTCTGTAAGGTATCATGCTTTGGACTATTACTGTGCAATACCATCGGCTTTCAATGTGATGAGGTGCATGGGGAAATGTGACTCATCTTTAAAAGAGGTGCTCTGGTGTAATGTCATTCAAAATGGTACAACATAGCAGTTCACACACTGCTTAATGGAGAGGACAGATTAAATGCAGGTGTTTTAAACTTGTCAACACACACCAGCCATTGAACCAGGTGGAAACTGACAGACATGGAGAGAACTTCCTCTTGCAGGCCCAACTAAACTATAATAATTTGTATAGGAGACTATTAAGAGTTCTAACAGAAGGGCCTGGGATAAGCACCAGCCAATAGACCTTAATTCCCACCTCATCAAAAGCTTGCTCTTAACATTTAAAAAGCCCCCCGTGCATGTCCCACAAGCAAATCTTGTCATCCCCAAGGAAGGATAACTCTAGCTTTGTACCAGAGGATCTCTTCTTTCCCACTGTTGTACTCACCTGTTCCGATTCTACACTGGCTTCTTTCAGTTTCTGCTCAGTTTCCTCTTTGCATTTCTTTAAGTGTTTGACTGTATCATCTAGCTTCTAGAGAGAGAGAAAAATAACACCCAAACCCCTCTCTTTATTTTGCTCATGCAGGATATAACACAAACCATTTTTATGTAACAGAATGAGCAGGAAGCTGGACTGGAAAGTTTTAGTAGAATAACAACTCCCAGCCCAGTAGGTCAAATATTAAGTTCCATAAAAGCACATGCCTTACATTGCTGGCCACGCTCCTATAAGCAGCTATAAAGAGGTTATAAAAGCCCCCTTGGCATGGGAATGAGCACCCACCACCGGCAATAGGACCCTAGATGTGTGGCCCAGCGCCATGCTCAGAGGCAATGAGCATTCGGCTCCCAGGATAGGATCACGCAGCTCAGCATGGATCATACTGTATTTCCAAGGCTGTGAGCATTTTACCTGACACTGGTTCTCTAGCTGCTGCCGCACTTTTTGCTCCATTTCCAGCTGGCTCTCAAGCTGCCTGTTCCGTGTTGCCACTTCATGCTGGTTTTTGGCCAAGGTCTGCATCTCACTCTGAAGACTTGTTAACTCTGTCATGAATTTCTGGATGCTCTGTGACTAGGGATGGCATTAAAGTGAGATCTCAGTGACCGCGTGCAGATTCTAATCTAATGGAAAGGGGGAGTTGTATAGCGAGCTCCCACCTGCTCATAGTTTTTCTTCTGATACTGCTCCTTGATCAGCTCCATTTGCCTCAGCTCAGATTCAATCTCCTGAAAATAATTTTAAATGAAAGGAGGAAGCTCCAGTGAAACTGTTTCATGTGACAGAGCTTGGGCTACTCCAAACCCCATCCTTACTGTGCGACTGAGGTTTGGAGTAACACATGCTCTGCTGGGGGCAAGCAGGCAGCAGAATGGGACTGGAGCCCAGCACAGAGGATTAAGGCAGGGAGAGGAAGGCACAGGCACCCAGCAGTGTTCTACTGACTGGAAATCACTCATTTTAAAAAGGACACAAAGGCGGCCAGAAGCTGCAGGCCCTTCCCTTCAGCATGATCCATTGGCAAAAAGATGCCTTATCCAATCCATGAACTGGGAAACAAAAGACTGCCATGAAGTGATCTGTCAAACTATAGAGTGACCCCATAGCAAAAGGAGCATTTAATGCAGCAAAAAAAAAAACCCAAAGGACAAGCATTTCCCAGCTGTTACTGACACTATCAGACTCCTATTGGCACCAGGTTTTTTCCATACCAATGCCAGTATCCTGGCCTGTCCCCACTGCAGTGACAGCAGTAGTTCTTCCCATTCGGGGGAGAAATTAATGGGGTTCTTCAGAGTGAAAAGGTATCTGCACAAACCTTTATCCTCTCTGTGTTCTGGATGTTGTTAGCCTTAGAAGCCAAGTAGTGTCTGATTTGAGCTCTTTGGCTCTTTAGCTTCCCCCTGTAACTGACCAGGGACTTTTCCAACTCCATTATTTTCTGCCGCAGCTCCCTGTTAGCCCGGGACACTTCAGCAGATTTGGAAGAAGCCTCTTCAAGGGCTTTCTTCAGCTAGGAGGCATATAGAAGAGGTTAGTTCATGTTCATCCCCCAAAATGTCTGGCTAGGGTAATCAGAGACATGTATTTCCTGTGAACATCACCAGGAAGAGTGCCTGGTAAGTAGCTGGTAAGCTGGATCCTCCAGTTATTCATAGGGAATGAAAGAATACACAGCTTAACCTCTGGGTTTCTGAATACCTCTATGGTCAGAGGACACAGTAATAGAAAGAATATAGCCCACGACAGACCAAAGAAGCAGAGATCACTGTTTTACTGCCTCTTCTCTTCCATATACCATGTTTTTATGACAAGGATTTTGTAGTAATTGGAGGATGCTATCAAACATCAGACAACCTTCAAACTATAGCCTTTTGGTTCTTCCTGGAAACCATGTTCTAATTAATCTTTGGTTTATTCCATAGGCCCTAGAGGGGAATACAGTTAGGTTTGCACAAAAAACAAAAGGGGAGGGACAGACATGATAAATACATCACTAACTATGCTACAGCTGCTAGAGCATCACTTTGTCCACTGCAGGCCAAACTCTATGTTGCTACCAAATGATACTGCAACACAAAAGGGGGACAAGAAGTGTCATGGATCCCTTTTGTTTTCTTATTGTTGGGAAGCAGAGATCTTCTCGGGACACTGACCATGGAAGGAATCTTGCAATTCTGCCCCTCCTCACCTCAGCAGATTCTCTGTGACCTGCTTTCCTCATAGTCTCTCGCTCAGTCTGAAACTGCTTCTTCAAGGACTCCAAGCGTTCGGAATACAGCCTTTCTTCCATTGTGGCTTCTTCAATTAGCTGCTCCCTTTCAGGAAAGAAGGAAGACACAAGCTACAGGAAATAAACCATACTGAGTGAATTCATAAACACTGCAAGTGGGAAGACCTGGCCACAAAAAGAAAACAGCAGGAAAAAGTGATGATCCAAAAAATATTTCCTCTGCTTGGGCGGGCCTCATTTTGCCACATTATGTGCACCACGAAGATCTGACTTAGCTTTTGAAGCATGGGCATCCAGGAGGCCAGTTCAATCTGTTCATCCAACTGCATGTTCAGCACATTTCTTTCCTCAACAACAGCTCCAAATAGCAATACAAGACAGATTCTCCTTGCCTGAGGGAGGCTTTTCCCTCAGAGCCAGCAGGTGGCTGCTCTAGGCCAGCCTGCAGAATTCTCACAGGAGAATGAGGTGGACTGCTCCAGCTCATAGCGTTCCTCATCTCTAAGGAAATCCTGAAGGATTCCATCAGCAAGCAGCCTGCAGTTTCCAGGAGGCAGACTCCTTCCCCGCCCCCATCCCTTGCTGGCAGTACAGGAACAATAGCTATATCCCAAGGCTGTCAGTGGCAAGTGCTGCCAGCCACGCAGGCATGTGACTCACTCAAACAGCAGTATAGTGCTCCTGCATTCTGGGCTGTGCCGCACATACAGCCCAGAGGAAAGACTGGGCTCCATTTGCAGCCTTCCAACTCTGCAGAGGAGCCTGGAGAAGTCACTGCATCAGCAGGCAAATAGCTCGTTCATGTGGCTTTGCACCAGTCCATCAATCCACCAAGCTGCTGGCTCAACAGCAACACCACAGAGATTGTTGCTGCAACTGACAAAAGGACGGAAAGGGCCACAAGCTCTGCAGTTAGAAATGGAAAAGCGAAGTGTTCCTCGGCGACGGCACCTTGCACTTGTTCTTACCTGCAGGCCATCAATTGCTGATGCTCAATTTCTTTCCTGTCCAATTCTTCCTGAGTATGTATCACCCTGCTCTGCAGGGTACTATTGGCCTGCAGAGCTTGTTCCAAACTCAAAGCTAGCTTCTTATTGTCTGCTCTAGTGACTTCTAGTGCTTTACAAAGTGGGTCCACCTCAGGGGTAAACAGAGAGAGATCTAATTTATATTTAGTTGAATGAAAAGAACTTGTATAAACACTCCTTCCCTCACCACCTCCCCAGTAAGAACAGAAGGAATCTTTTTCCCAGTCAGTGTCAGTTCACTGAACTAGAATTCTGGCCACCAGTTGCCCACAATTGATAGTCATTAAGCAGAGGCTGCTAACACACCATTTGTATTTGCCAGAGGGAAATCCTCAGACCCAATTTCAGAAGACCAAGCATCACATCCTGCTTTCCATCAAGGCTTCACAAGACAGCAAACTTCCTTCCAAATGAAGGCTTTCCATGGTAGGCATAACCATGACTGACACTAATAACGGCCTTGTCTACGTTAAGGGCAAAATTGTCTTTAAGTGTTAGAATTGTGTTTTAAAACCTATTTTGTTTTAACTTTCTCCTGGTATAGACATGGCCCAAGAGATGCCTCCGATGCCTCCAGCAAAAAAAACAGAAGACTAGACTAAATATTTCTAAGTTTAAACACAAGCAGCAATGCCCCCACCCCAAAAAAAAGAGAGGTAAAGAGGAGAATGTGAAGAACAAAATAAAGATATCAATGAGAAGGAAATGCATATTTCAGAAACATTTGTCCACATTCTCTGTTCCCATTTTAAGACAGTTGGAAGTTTACATCTCTCAAGGCATCTCTGAATGGAGTAAAACTTCCTTTCTATAATCTCCAGAAAATGATCTACCCCAAGGTTTACAGATTTTGCCTTGTAAGTTTCCCAGCAGGTACTCCCCCACATTCCATCTTCCAAAAAAGCAGGATGGTTCAGTACCACAGAACTAATCAAACCTGTTATCATTGGAAAAACTTGGTCTCTACCTGACTATTGTGCTGAGTTTCTATGACAACCAGTTTGGCCTGGTACTGTTCCAATTCTACCTCTAACCTCTGGATTTTTTGTTGGTTCTGGGTCCTGCAAACAATCAGAGTTAGAGAATAAAGAATCGATCAAGGGACATGGTTAACAGCAAAGATATCTATGCATTCCTTTGCCCTGTAGAGAAGAGATCATATCACAGTTCAGTTTTCTACCTTCAAAGTATTTGGTTTGGACTAGAACTGAATTTTAATTTGTCAATCTTCTCTCTCAACCCCCAATTTCGTCCCCTTCTTATGCACACCATGAGATTATGAATTGGCTTCAGCCACTGATATCATACCACTTGGTGTATTCCCAAGCAGCATATAAAGGTAGGCCAAATGACGTTAATGTTAGCTAACTGGTATAGCCATAGGTCTAGGCATCCAAGATCAGTTTTAATTTTATAGCATCATTGAATTCCCAGCACTATGATTTGCTATGCAGCAATGTACAGTCATCTCCCATTCATGAAAATCTGCGACACAGGGATTGCTGGCCTATAGTATCATGATTGACACTATATACATGGCTGACAGGAGTTGCCTGCCCATAAATACCATTGTACATGTGGCTGACATGCTTCACTGGCTCACATCACAACTGTAATTACATGTTCTGCCAACTCATTAATCTGAAACTTTCTTTTACAATTAACACACAGTCAACAAACAAAGAGGAAAGTGCTGCAAATTCTCAGATATCTTTGACCTGTGAGATTTTGGGCCAGGATGTTAACTGGTTCAAACTAGAATAAAAATCTCAAAAAAAAAAAAAAAAAAATACAGAATAAATTCTGTCCACACAGGAAATGGAGTAGTCTTTCCATGTGCTAATCAAGGTAGATCAGAGACAAAAATACAGTTAATGTGCTATTTACATTTACACTACAATCTCCTCTCTGCTAGATGCTACATAAGTTCCTATAGGGATTAATAATCAGATATCGGCTTTATAATAACAGAGCACTTCCCCTAAAATTTCAAGAATCAACAGTTACTACACAAAGTAAGACAAAGTGCAGGGTATGTGCGCCCTGAAATTTGCAGAGATACTCAAGGAGTTGTGCCTCAGTGGGGAAAAATGTTATATGTTAAGGCAGGGATCGGCAACCTTTGGCGCGAGGCCCATCAGGTAAGCCCCTGGTGGGCCGGGCCGGTTTGTTTACCTGCTGCGTCTGCAGGTTCAGCCGATCGCAACTCCCACTGGCCGTGATTCGCCGCTCCAGGCCAATGGGGGCTGCAGGAAGCGGCGTGGGCCAAGGGATGTGCAGGCCACCCTTCCCGCAGCCCTCATGGGGCTGGAGTGGTGAACCGTGGCCAGTGGGAGCTGTGATCGGTCAGACCTGTGGACGCAGAAGGTAAACAAACTGTCCCAGCCTGCCAGGGGCTTACCCTGATGGGCCGCATGCCAAAGGTTGCCGATCCCTGAGTTAACGGTATTAAAACAGTCTGTAAAAGGTTTTTGGATGGTGATTCCCACTATTCCCAGTTATAAATCCCTACACACAATTGACTTCTGGAGATATTTTTATGAAATGAGTGCAGTGTGCCTGTTGCACAAGAATGATAGGTGGGTTAACAGAGAAGGCAGTGTATTCTCAACTACAACCCTTACACAACTGGTCATATGTACCTGAGGGGCAAATCAGCTGGTGCTTCACCACGGCTATGACTCCATTCTCCCAATATTGCAGAAAAAAACTAACTGCAGGGACTATAAAAACAAACTGGGTTCCCACCTTATCTGGTCCTATATAGTCTGCTTACTTACCAAAAGGCAGATAATCCTTGAGCCCTAGGGAAAGAGCTAGTGATCAAGCCATTCCCTGGCCTGGCTTGTTTAGTTTTTCACTACATTGCAGATATGGAGAGTCAGAGAGCGTTTCAAGCACAGTTACCTGTCTTTTCTGAGCCCTGTGATCTCAGAATCCTTGCGCCCCAGCTCAGTTTGCACCTTCTCCAGAGCTGCCTGCATCCTGCTGTGAGAAGCCAGCACATTCTCCAGCACAGCTGTCACCTTGTCGTTATCCTCCTTTGCCTCCTCTAGCTGGCGCTTTAAGTTTGCCATCTAAAATACAGGAAAGCAGGCAGAGGGGGGAAATTGGTTAACTTCCAATAAAGACTACTTTGATCATACTCTTTATATAAATCATAAGTAGGCTACACCCCTGCAGGCTCAGGAAGATTGGTCTTGTCTTTGTTGTATTAATTAAAAAATGTGCCAAAGGTGTTAATATAACCCAGTCACTGTCCAACATTAAACAGTTTTAAACAAGGTTTGGTATAACGCGATTTCAGCCTGCTTAGGACCATGGCAAACGCACAATTAAAAATCCTTTTAGCCTTTTATTAAAGATAAAGAAAAGAAGGAAACAGTTAAGGCATTTCAAATAAAAAGTATCAAATAAGGCTTTCATTTCAACAACATCCCTTGTTTCCTTTCCCTTTAGTTAAGAGGTTTTTTAGAAAGAAAAAAACCCTTGTCTGATGGTATTAAAGATGGTAATAATTGTCCTTTTGGGGAAAAGAAAAGTAGTAAGTAGAGATGGGTATGAGCAGTTCTTCTTCTTGTTTTATCTTTTAGGTAGTGGAAATGGACTTTAATAACAAGACAAACACAAGGAGAGAGAAAAGAACAGCAAAGATAGAAAATGAAGTTTCTGTCTCTGGTGTTGACTTTCACTTGCAACTTCATTGCTGGAAAAACACAGGCACAGTGCCTGGTCTTATTCACTCCGAGACCTAGCAAACTTCTACCAGCATCAAGGGCATTGCATATTTTGGAGGGCATTGCATTTAGCTGCCTCTTTCTGGTCACAGGCTTACCACTATGTTACAAAATATAATCTTGGCCAGCTAAGCCAGAGTTTTATTAGACAGCAGGAAAACGGAGGGGGGATAGGAAAGAAGCCATAAGGCAGGGAAGGAAAAGCACGTACTTTTGGGCGGGGTGGGGAGACGAAGTCTCACATCCCAAATGGTATTCGGGATTCTGCTGGAACCACTGGCAGTGTTACCTGGCTCCCTCTCTCTGGCCTGGTCAGGACATCTCTCAGGATCAGGAGGACCGAGTCCCATGAGACAGTGAGAGTGGCAGCCAGTAGCCAGTTTTTCTCTCTAAAGTCACTTTCTTAAGGCCTCCAAAAAGGAGCGGTTAATGGACTAATTCAGTCTGTCTCCCTTTTGTACCTTTTCCCATCAACCTTTGTTATGATTTGTGACATCTTATGAACTTTCACTTACTATTTAAAGTTTACCTCACAATTAGGGTAAATTTGTAGGCCCAATTATCAGAACATCTCCTTCAACCTGTATTTGAAGGTGTGCCGGGAGGAGAAAAGTTCTCCAGAATTCCTCTCCATTTCCCACCCACTCTTTGGTGTAATCATCAAAGGAACCTGTCATTCTGGCTAAGGAGGGCCAGCCCTAACCCCTCCAACTTTACCAACACTGGTTGAACATGCTGCCTCTGTGGCATTCAGTTCCCATCAGCATAGGGCACAAGAGAGAGTGGAATACGAACTCTAATATCATGTTGCGGTACTGTCCACTATGAAGTCCACATTGACTATGTTGCATCTGCCAGACTCTGTTTTGCACTCTTATTCAAAGGTTTAGGGCCCAACATTAAATAAGGGTTACATTTACATAAGTGTTAACTCCACTGATTTCAAGGTAACTTCTGACTTACACTGATGTAAGAGGAGAATCAAGTCCCAATTGCTGATACAGAACTTTATAAGTAAATATTAACCCCTGGTTACCACCTGTATGTTGCTGGCATCAACTGCCTACTTTATCAATGACTATCAGTTGAATGCTGCATAATACTGCAAACCATCATACAGGATTGTACAGCACCTTGAGACTCAGGAGTCAGTATTCTACACACATTCCAGAACCAGTATTGGAGCACTGTTGTCCATGTAGACATCAACAAGCTAATAAGACTTATGTTGAGGTTTAAATTTGCTGTGCTGGAATCTGAGCCAGACTATATCAGATTTGTCTCGTTTAAAGAAAAATCCTGTCCTCTTTAAAGAAAAATCCTGTTTCCTTGCCTTTTGCTTCTCCCTCTCTTCCATGGCTTCCATGTGCCCCTTAATTTTCTGACTCTCTCGCAATGCCTCATCACGGGACTTGATTGCCATAGAAAATTCTTCTTCTTTGTGTTCAAAGGTGGTCTGTGCCTTTGCAAAGAGACAGAGGAAAAGGGTGAATTTTAGTTTTCCAAATCAAAGGAATTGGTTCTAATAGTTTACAATTTAAGGTGGTGGAGGGACTTTACCAGCGAAATGGTCCAGATGTCCTGAAATCTAGACACCTTGATTTGGTATTTAGAACAAGAGATTTTATTTTTCAAAACAAGCATTATAAAGAAACAGCCACCCCTCATCCGGCCTCTGTGAGGGAGATAAAGAGATGGAACTGGAAACTCCAACCCCAGTAGGGGCTGCAGTACTTTCCTTCAGGGGCATTAAACCTCTTTTTGACTTTATGAAACAAAGATCCAATATTTCCCTCAGAATCCAAGCTTTAAAATAAATTAAACATGAGTAGCAGTAAAACAAGCATATGTGTTTTCTCCTGAATCTATTGATAGGATTTATTTCCTTGGTTTTATTTTTAGAGAATAGTCTTCTAGTTTAATGGATTTTTAAATATTTGTTACAATGTACAGAGTCATGGTGCTCGCTTTATCGATAGTCATTATGGTTTCTCACTGCAGATCATACATAGTTCAAGCATTTCCTCATTTTAGTCCACGTTACTGTTTAATTGTTACATTTATTATCATTAGAGATCTGCAATATTTTACATAACATCTGACAAAATTAAAATCAGATGAAATAAGAAATTCAGACTAAGCAAGAAAAGAGCCGCTGCTCACTAATCTCCCAATAAACACAATCCTTAAGCCACAGTTTGTAACAGAGAGGAGGGAGGGACAAGTCAATTGTTTGCAAAATCCAAAGGCCACTTTAAACACAAATAACTGACATTTCATGAGACTCCTCTGGATACTGCCAGCCATAACTATAGCTCTAGGCATAGGAACAAGTCTCTGGGTATACCACTTGTTTTAATATTAAAAGAGAACACAAAATAGGTAATTCAAAAAGATACAGCAGAAAAGAAGAGATTTTTTTTAGCCAAACTCCTGACATATTGTCCAAAAAATGGGAACCAGAATAAGCCAGTTACTATTTTTTATTCCAAAATTATAACTTTTATTGACGTCCTCTGGGTATCAGGTACACAATATTCTCCAATCTCTGCTTCCCAAGGGGAAAAAAAAACCTTTAAAACTAAAATACTTTTGGCTTTCTCAAAATCAAAGGTGATCTACTTTGTGTCACCCAGGGTAACTCAAAGTTTGTTTCTACCTGTTCCTTGAAACGTCCACTTGTAAATCAAGTTCGAAGCTTCTCAGCTGGGTTACTGAGATACAATTTAGAACACAGAGGGCTTCCTTTGTCCCAATCCCATTATAAACCAAACCTGATTATTGTCTTCCAACAAACTAAATATACAGAAGGTAGTCTGGCCTTTTTACATCAACAATTCAGACAGGACCATAACTACATTATCTCAAGTCTAGAATCAGAAATAATTTCAGTCTGAAAACTTTGTCTTCTAAGTGGACTTCATTAACTAAGCTTGCACCTTTCTATACAAGAAGCTCCCAAAGACACCTGTATTTGCTATTTTCCAGTATTTCCTAATTTTTGCTAACAATTTAATTATTAGTGCCCCAGAAACTGCCTTAAGTTTCCATCATCTAGTTCAGAGGTGCCCAACCTTATTAGCCAGGAGGGTCATGTAAACCTAGGCACAAACTTGTATGGGCCAAACAGATTCTAGATATTTTAATAAGATTTAAAGTCACTTGTATTGATTTATATTTTAAGTTCAGCTTCTTTTGTGTGTATTTGGATAGACTGTTTCTATGTTCGGTATTATCTATTTATACACTTGTGTAAACTAAAATGATGTGCACATGATGACAAAATGCTAATGAATCCGCTGTTAGTAGATTGTATTGAAACAGGCCATGTGCCTTATGAAATGCTCTGGTAGGCCATAGGCTGGGCACCCCTGCTGGTTTGTTTCAAAGTCTTCACTCACCATCCGGAAATCTTCTTCACTAAGTTCTGCAGACCATTCAGCTTTCAATAGCCTTGGAGCGAGGACATCTATTTTACCCTCCAGTCTTTCCTCCATGGTCTTAATAGCATTTAACAAAGTCCTCAGAGAGATTCTAGGACAGTCACCACATTCAGAAGCAGACTTCCTTGAATGTAGACCCGGCATGAAATTAACCCGGTGTGAAGGGCAATGGACGGTAGAAGCATGCGATCCAAAGCCTGCAGCTCCCTCTCCCAAACCACCCATATCTGACCTAATGTAATGAACACTGGGCTTCTGCTGCCAGGGCCTCTCTGAGGATTTTCTTCTTTTTGGTGGCATTGTTGCTACAAAACAAATCAATCAGTCCAAGTAGACAGAAATGGGTGGGAGGAGGGAAAAAGGAAGAAATAAAGAAAACCAGAAGAGCGCACAGTAAGGTAACAAACTACCCCCAAAATGTCTATCCCACTGAAGACACAACAGAGGCCACACTCAGATACTGCATCTTATCCCTGCACTGCATTACTTTATAAAGACCGTGTAAGCCATTTTAAAGCATCATTTACTATTTCTGATTAATTTGAGGGGGGTTTTCAGTTTTCTTTCCCAATACTTTGCAAGCCCAAATTTTCCACAGCAACTTATCTGGGGAAGCTAAATATGTGTGGTTTCCCTTCATATCTTATTAGCACCGAGACCTCACTGCTCACCAGTACAGCATTAGAACTATATGCAATGTCACTATGCCTTTCCCCTTCTGATCATATTATACACTGTGACCTCACCAAGCAGAATGTAACAGCTCACCATCTGGAACTTAATCTTGCGTCATGTGAGGCAGAACATTCTAAGGGTTCTATTCATGATTCTGCCAATCTCTTGCTGTGAGACCTTTCTGTGTCTCCCACTTTTCCCCTATCTGTAGAATGGAGATAACTTAATATTATCTTTGTAAATTGCTTTCCCAAAGTTTGAGGGCATTCAGATAGTGGATTTTGCTGTATTTTGGTGTGAATCTCTGGCTCCCATTACCACAATGTCAGACTGTCTCACAATCTTTAAAGTATCTGTTAGAGCTAGTTGGGAATTGCTTGATGAAATATTTTGTCAAAAAATTCCAATTTGTCAAAAGTGAAACTTTTTGCAGGAAAGGGTTAAGTTAGATGAATTTTTCAAATTAGTTTTTGAAAAAAAATTTGAAAATTCTGGTTTTCAAGTTCAAAACAACTTTTGATTTTCTAAACATTTGAGTGCCCCAAACCACATTTTTGTTGTTGGATTTTTGGTTTGCGAAAATTTGAGCTAGTCATCCTAATTCAGGATGGGAAAACATTTGTTTGACAAACACTTTTCTGCCCAGCTCCAGTATTTATCCCCCCTGACATCCCTGTGAGGTAGGGCAGCATTATTATAGGTATGACGACTAGATGACTTATTTGCCCATGGGAGTAAGTGGTAGGGCAGGGAATTGAACCAAGGCCTACTGCGCTACAGGATTCCCATCCTAATCACTGCTGCATCCTGCCTCTCTAATCTGAAGTGCAAACTAGCATGGCACATACTATTTGCATATCCTACAACTTGAGCATTTTCCTTCACCATTCTAGGAGCAATCCATCCCAACAGAACACACTTTAAGGCAGCTACTATAAACTGTAATTTTCTTTAAGAATCTAAAGGATTTCCTTCTCTGACCAAGAACTAATTGGCAATATTAAACTGGCACTCACAGACTTCTGTTTCTTCTCAGACATCCAAACAAGACTAGCAGAAAACATGGCCTAGTGCACCTAATAAAACATGCAAGCTTGGTACCTCTGCCCAGTGCAACATAACCCCTGTTTGTGCTGTTCCTAACAAGATTAAATAAGTGATCTAGATCAGATTAGCCTGATCTAGCATTCTTCCTTTTTCCCCTCCCAGAAAAGCAACCAAATAATCTGTGACAATTTATACTCTCTACTGTGAGCCAGGAGTAGAAAGACATGAAAATTCCTACAATCCCACCGATTTGGCAAGTTCCAGCCCTAAACACACACATAACATTTGCAGGAAAACAGCCTTGTTGTTTTGGTACCTGCTTCAGCTGAGCTTCCATCCTTTGCATGTTAATCTTGACAGAGCCAAGTTCTACATTCACCTGTAATTTATAATAATAAAAGTTAGTATTAAGCTATTGATGTTCTTGAGGGGAGCAGTTTGACTCCAACGCTGAGAAGTGAAGAATCCTCTGAGTTTGATTGTACCTGAGTATATTTGGTCTCCAAGGCTGCATTCAGCTTGCGAAGGTGACTATTCTCTGAATGTGCATCTGCAAGAGATTGCAGTTCTTCCTCCAGCTGCTGTACTTTAGTCTAAAGGAAAAAGCAGAATCAGCATAAATCTCAATGCACCTATTTAGTAAGTGAAGAGAGGAATGCGCTTGAGACAGCCAGAGAAGCAGAGAGCGAGAGAGTGTTTGTAAAACTAAAAGAAATTAACACTGAGCAAAGTCTCAGAATATGAGGAGCAGCAGGAGAGTCATTTCACTTTATCTTCACATAAAGGCAAAATTAAAACAGGATGAATCATTTTAATATAAAGCTCAGTATAGTGTCTTGGCTCCTCACCTATGACTATCATCAGTACATTTAGGAGTAATTCTAGCTCACACACTTACCTCTCCAAAGTAGCTCAGAAGATTAAGAAAAGAAATGGCTTCTTCAATAAGCTTGCAGGCTCAGCTTGGGGAGCTAATGCGCAAACACCGCACAGCTTCGCAATAGCTCTTTGCTACTTGGTTAGAGACTATTGGGCTCCTGTGTGGTCTCAAACTCTCCCCACACAAAGCTAGTTGATGTACAATTGAATCTAATGATGAGACTAACAACAGGAACCATGAGAGCACAAAACATAAGTGGATACCAGTCTCCTAACATCAGGCCTCCTAATATACCTCCTCCTAACATCAGGCCTTATATTGCAGAAAAGAATCTCCTTGACACAATCCAGGAGATACTACAACTGCCACTTTTCAAAGATATAGATAGATAGATAGGAGGTGCCTTGCCACCAACTCATCAACAAAAGACCAATATGGAGTTTGTTACCAACCATCTCATCCCATTGTGGCAAGCAGAATGGGAACAAGCTGCTCCCCCTGTAAGAAACTCCTCCCTCATCACTCAGTGTTTTACAAGATACTCCTGGCCTCGAGTTGCCATGCCGTCTCTGGTGCAGAGTCAACCATTTCAGATGTGGAGTGGTGAGGTGTGCAGCAAATGACCACTCCTGGGGACTCAGGAACAGCCCTCTGTGTAGCTGCAGTGAGGTTGAGAAAACTGCACACCTATTGAATAGCTGCTCATCTCATGCTGGTCTATCAAGACTTTAAAGCCTCCACAATAATCACCAGATGTAGTGACACTACACAAACATGCAGCTGTCTCACCATGTAAATAGCCACCATTCTCTCCACTGGTCTCTTCTAGGCTGTTTTTTCACAAGCTCCCCAAAATCCATCCACCCCTTTCCCAAATTCTAAGGCACCCATCTGCAACTCAGAAATGAAAATATCTCGCTTTCATCATCCCCTTCTATTGTGCACTTACTTTAATTTTCTTTATCTATATTTATAACCATGCTGTCTGTTCCCTTCTTATTTTACCCCTTGGAATAACCTGCTTATCTAAGACACTCCAAACTCCCAGGCTCTCTTTGACAAGGGTTTCTTAACATGCGTGTTGCTTTAGAATGCCTCCCTTTCCTTCCTCATTACTCAATGATTTTCATACATCCAGTGACTTGTTTACCCGGAATCCTATAGCTGTAATAAGTGAGGCATCACAACCCAGTCTTTTACCTAAAGGCAATAAATGGTCTGACTAGGATCAAAGACGGTTTTAAATCCCAAACTACTTAAAAATATCTGGCAGCTGTTGCACAAATGACATCTGCAGAAGGAAATACAAGAACTTCTTTTCAACTGTAATAGTGAAGGTGTGGTTAAATAATCCTGGATCAGCTGGGCAGAAGGATTTCTTCCTGCTCTGAACAAACTGAAATAAAGGCAAAAATCAGGTACCTGAAGCTTTCCTTTGTCGTAGGCCAGTTTATTCTTACTGTCCGTCAGCTCTGCTAGAACCTGTTCGACCTGCTGTTGAGCATACTGGGAAAACAAGAGCAGAGGTCACACTCTCCTAGGAAAAACAAGCCAAAATGGACTTGGGCTTCAGCATCTTGTCTCTCCCTGAGGTTTAGCACTTTTCCCCTTCAAGTTTTAGCACTACCTTTGTCCTCCTGTTTTGTCCAGATTTTCATTTAAAAATGAACAAGAGTTCTCACCAAGTGAAACAGAGCAGCAGAAAGATGTAGTCATACCACATTGGTACTAAGCTACGCCAGCCTATAGGAAGAAGCAGGCACACACTGGTTCTCAACCATCTAGACCAGGGGTCGGCAACCTTTCAGAAGTGATGTGCCGAATCTTCATTTATTCACTCTAATGTAAGGTTTCGCGTGACAGTAATACATTTTAACGTTTTTAGAAGGTCTCTTTCTATAAGTCTATAATATATAACTAAACTATTGTATGTAAAGTAAGGTTTTTAAAATGTTTAAGAAGCTTCATTTAAAATTAAATTAAAATGCAGAGCTCCCCCGGACCGATGGCCAAGGCCCGGGCAGTGTGAGTGCCACTGAAAATCTGCTCGTGTGCCGCCTTTGGCACATGTGCCATAGGTTGCCTATCCCTGATCTAGACCAATCCCTGGATCATAGAGCCTAACCTTAAGCACAGGCAGCAAGAAAGTGAATGGCAGAAGAACCTGTCCTCTGGCAAGAGGGAAAGGAGGAGAAAAGGAATTGGCAAAGAACAGAGAGTGGAGAAGGCAAGGGTCATAGGCAAAAAAATGGTTCAGAGTGAGAGCAGGTACCAGAAGGAACAAAGAATTGGAAAATTATGGAGATGAACTATTTTTAAGCTTCAGAACATTTTGTTGATTCATACCCTATGAGTGATTAATTATTGTGAAGCTAATTTTGTGTGTGGAGGGGAGATGGTAAATAAACTGTCCCTTATTATATTTTAACTTTAAAGAACTTAACTATCTTGTAATTAATTTTGATCACCACATGACAGACATTCATAAGCGGTTTCAGCTGAACTTTCTCTAGCTTCCTGATTTGAGGACCTATTTACAATGAAGTTTTTCTGAAAGTCTCTCACTCTGACACAATTAGCATAGACTGTTTTTACTACCATGAGATCTGGACCTGCTCGGTACAGTTGGAGGACACAGTGGTAAAAACTCTGCAGCTGGTCTGCATTAAGACTTCCACTGTTTCTAGCACTGGTCAAGTTTCAGTGCTACAGCAACAGTGAGAGAGGATAGGAAAAAAGACAGCAGAAATGACATCTCAAAGTACCAACAGAAGTGTTAACTGACTTGTAGCTGGCTATCTTCTATCTTACAGTGTATGCAGGCTAAAGTCCCACCTACACTACATAATGGAACAGAATACCCATGGGAAAATCCCTGATATAGCTGTACTTCAGGACCCCATGGGTACATACTCAGGGTAGTTAGTCTGTGTCACTGCTTGCCACTGCCCATGCTATCCCAGCTACACAGCTATTTTTAGCACTCTAGCCCGAGGAGCACTAGCTCAGGTACATCCACACAAGTTTGGAATCACACCCCTAACTCCAAGTGTAGCCATAGCATAAGTGGTCCCTTCAGCTAGTCATAAATTCCCTCCCACATAGCATGAACATTTTTCACTCTTTAACAAATTCAAATGGAAACCTGAAAACAAAATTAACATGTAGCCGTTATTTTATTCTTTTGTCTCCCCTCTCTCACATTCCATTAGTTTGGAAACTAGGCACAGAAATATCATGTGATCAAACTATTTCAGATTGTAGCTTGACTCCTAGCATAGTCACTTACCAGTCAGAACACTAGGGTTACCTACCTATTTTAGAACAAACTGAAGGCGAGAGTACACAGGCCAACAAACGCTGACTGAAAATCTCAGGTTACCTGCTGGTGTTCCAGTGCCGCCAAGCGATCCATTAGTCTCTTGTTCTCCCTCTCCAGATTCTGCAGTGTGGATCTCATAGCACCCATTTCTAGCTTCAAAACAAAAGACATGATTGGAATTGGATTTTTCCTTAAGTGTCTTGGATGCAATATAAATCAATGGACCAAATTTCAACCCCAAGTGTGTGAATTATTCACAGGCCCTCCTACCCAGAGCTACTTGCTTTTACCTTCCCTTCAGCACTAGTGATTCAGCCTTCCCCAAAAAGTTAACCTGTCAGGTAAGCTCAGCAGTAACTATGCTGCAAACACACTCAAGTATACATCACAAATCCAAACTTTAATTTCTCCACGCTATGCAGGTTTGAGAGAGCTACACAGAAAATAAGTACATATGGCCTCAAAATTCAGTGGGGGCTGAAAATGCTGTTGAGGTGGTGCATTCAACCCCTAAGGAACAGTTAGTCTCGTGTGACCACCAACCTCCAGCAATGGTGGAAGCTGTAGTGTAGATGTGAGTCTAACCACAGATTATATAGCTGTAAAAACAACTGAGTTCTGTCTCACCACAGCTACAATCATTGCTATAGTCAAAAGAGTTGCACCAATGGTAAATTATGGCTGTAAAGTTTGCTAAAGCAGATGCAATCCTACAGTCCAGTCCAGAGATTCAGGTCTCCCTTCCAATCCATCGGCATCACTAACATCAGTGCTAAAGAAAACTCTCACCTCCCTGTCACAGGTTCAGTTAACACTGTTTGTACTATGGATACCAACCCAAAAGAAGGGATAGAATAAGAAGTCTGAGTGAAGCCATGCGTACTTGGTAGTACCTTGTTCCCAGTTAGTTCCACTTCCAGTTTGTTCTTCTCCTGTGTTACATCACTTGCTGTTTTCTTCATCTGCAATAAGGAATTAAAATAAAGTCACTTTTAAAATCAGCCAAAAAGCGACTCTACTAGATCCACCCTAGAGATCCATTAATACTTCCAACAGAGAGATGGAGCACTTCATCTCAGACAGAAGGATCACAAGACCAACCCTGAAATTAGAAACAAGGCACTTTCCTCATTTCCCTTCCCTGACAGGGCAAGGCAACATCATAACTGTTACATTGCAATCTACTCTCTTATGTCCATCCACTACTAGACATATCACCAATGCTGTCTGCCATGACACTAAAGCATCAGAATGGGAGGAGGCCAAAGATTATGTTCCAACCCATCTTTCCACATTTGCAGAGAATATGAGACTATACTACTTCACCATGGGACCAATACTGGAGAGGATGGGAATTTTAGCAAAGTAGATGCAAATGTCTTCTACTATGATAAACTTTTAAAATAAAAGTGTAAGAGACTGTAAAATATCTATTGTACCTCTTGCTGAAGACTCTCCTTCTCCATTAGTAGAGATCCTCTCTCTTTCAGTGCTGTCTCCAGTTCACCTCGTAGTCTAGCAATAGTAGACTCCAGGAGCAGCTTCTGTGTGGTTGTCATCTCCTCGGCAAGGCATGCTTTTTGTCTGCAGCCAGCATGCTCCGTGTGCAAGGCCTCCCTGTGTAAGTGAGACAGGAAACAGCTGAGTTGGAGTTCTATACCTCTGTCGTGAACAGAAAATGGATTTTACGTTATATACCAGACATGCTTATTGGTACCTGTTTTACTGTGTTCAAAAGTCCCGATTAAGTGTCAGCCAGCAGGAAATAAGTAGAGCCTGTAGGAGGCTTGGAGAGATACAGGGACCAGGACACACCAAAGATGGCTAGTACACAAGGGAGAAGAGATCAAAGGATAAAGATTTAGAATATTCCTCACTCACAGCTCTTTCTGAAGTTGGCCTTTTTCGTTCTGTATGCTTTGCAGCTCTCCTATAATGTTGGCACGTGCAGCATCCAGCAGCAAGTCTTGTTCCAGCAGTTTCTGAGTCATCCTCTCCTGTTCTGCCTAAAGACGGAAAGGAAATGTCAGTGTGAAAACTCAAAGAATTATGGAAAGGTCTTCAGCAAAAAAAAAAAAGACTGGTAGAGGGCACAAAGCTATTATTTAAACCAAAGTGTTCTCTCCTGGTCAGTTCGGGGATTTCTGTATCCTCTCTTAGTACTGGATAGAATAACACTACTCATGCCAATTTTTCAACATCTTTCTTGAAATGTGGACGCCAGAACTGGACACAGTATTCCTGTAGAGATTGCACCAGTGCCAAATACGGAGGTAGTATAATCTCTCTATTCCTGCTTGATAGCCCCCTGTTTATACATCCAAGGATTGCATGAGCGTATGGCCATAGCATTACACCAGGAGCTGATGTTCAGCTGATTAGCCACCACGACCCTCACATCTCTTTTAGAGTCACTGCTTTCCAGGATACAGTTCCCCCCTCCTGCAACTATGACTTATATTTTGTTCTTAGAAGAAGACCTTACATTTGGCTGTATGGAAACACATTGTCCGCTTGTGCCCTGTTTAGCCTGTATTATTTACCACTCCCCCACTCTGTGTGTCATCAGCAATCTTTATCAGCAATGATTTTCTGTTTTCTTCCAGGTCATTCATAAAAATATTAAATAATGTAAATGTTTGGTGGTGCCCAAAATACCCTTCTAAGCAATGCAAGAGAGCATAAACACTTTTTTTTTTTTTTTTGGTAATTTAAAAATCTGTACTTGCTATTTAAAGGGTATCCAACCATAAACTGGAATTTCTTTAGTCAATTAAAAAAATCATCAATCTGATGATGTCTTTTTTTAAATAAATACTTGGAGACCCATCAAACCAAAATAGTGAAGTCCTTAATCTTTGAGAAATGAATCAAGTCCCAGAAGATTGCTATCAGTCTAAGTTTTGAATTCTCTGTTCCAAGGGAAGAATGCTCTGTGCCATTCTCTGATGACACCAACTGGCTGACAGAAAAATAGTTATAGATGCCAGAATGAGCAGGGGCTAGTTCTGCACTGAAGAGAAGGCAGGAACTGTGTGGAGCAAGGAGAAAAGAAGAGCGAATAAATTCCAGAAGGTGATCCATATTAGAATGAGTGACCTGGGGAAAGACTGGATCTAGTCAATTAAAAACACTCCTGGGTACCAAACTGTGCACTGATCCTATTCTCACATTAATTTTCATTTTATCAAGGATATTGCCTGTCATTTGAGCAGGAAGAGAATGGAGAATTATAACATGGTTTTACATTTTATTGGGGTTTGATACCAAGTGTTCAAAACCAACTATGTCAAGCTGACTACAGTTCAGAGTCTTATTCCATAAAATATTTTATTGGATGTAACTGGTTTATTGAGCTTTTCCCCTCATCTATTCTTCCTGGTCTCTGAGCCACAGATGCTTCACATTGGCTATGTTACTAGCCTACTTGTGAACTGTATACCTTAAGCATGGCCTGATGATCTGAAATGAGTTTAGCATTCTCCATGGAAACGCTTCGAAGTGTAGTACTCAGTTCTGAGCATTGTTGGGTCAACTGGTCATTAATGGCCTACAGAAGGGAAAACACACAGGTTTTATTTCAAACTTTCTACAGTAGAAATAAAAACACTTAAAACCCTATCAATTTCTTTTCTTTCCTCTACCCCCATCATCTTGCAGTTTTGAAGGTCAGTCTGACCTTTGCTATAACCAGGTCCTCTGAGAAAAGTGTTCAGATAACACCAGTTTTCAGTGGAAGGGTCACAAAGTGTGCTGCTGTAAAAATGCTGTAAGACTGGCACAAACCAGTAACAGCAAAGCTAATGGTACTGAAGCTCTACCCTGATTCACTCAATGACACTTAGTATTTGAAGTAGCACGAGGCAAGAACAAAGGACCAGATTCCATTCTATACTTTAAAAAATACATTGTCTAGAACCAGTACCTGCAGGACTGTCTAGATGCTGGTTGCCCTTTGCCTTTCTCCAGGAAGGGAAAGATGGCCTTGTGACAAAAATACAGGATGGGAAATCAGGAGATCTAGGTATTAGAACATAAGAACGGCCGTACCAGGTCAGACCAAAGGTCCATCTACCCCAGTATCCTGTTTACCGACAGTGGCCAATACCAGGTGCCCCAGAGAGAGTGGACCAACAGGCAATGATCAAGTGATCTCTCTCCTGCCATCCATCTCCATCCTCTGACAAACAGAGGCTAGGGACACCATTCCTTACCCATCCTGGCTAATAGCCATTAATGGACTTAACCACCATGAATTTATCCAGTTCTCTTTTAAACGCTGTTATAGTCCTAGCCTTCACAACCTCCTTAGGTAAGGAGTTCCACACGTTGACTGTGCGCTGCGTGAAGAACTTCCTTGTATTTGTTTTAAACCTGCTGCCTATTAATTTCATTTGGTGACCCCTAGTTCTTGTATTATTGGAATAAGTAAATAACTTTTCCTTATCCACTTTCTCCACATCACTCATGATTTTATATACCTCTATCATATCCCCTCTTAGTCGCCTCTTTTCCAAGCTGAAGAGTCCTAGCCTCTTTAATCTCTCTTCATATGGGACCCGTTCCAAACCCCTAATCATTTTAGTTGCCCTTTTTCTGAATCTTTTCTAGTGCCAGTATAACTTTTTTTAGATGAGGAGACCACATCTGTACGCAGTATTCGAGATGAGGGCGTACCATCGATTTATATAAGGGCAATAATATATTCTCAGTCTTATTCTCTATCCCCTTTTTAATGATCCCTAACATCCTGTTTGCTTTTTTGACCGCCTCTGCAAAGTGCGCGGACATCTTCAGAGAACTATCCACGATGACTCCAAGATCTTTTTCCTGATTTGTTGTAGCTAAATTAGCCCCCACCATATTGTATGTATAGTTGGGGTTATTTTTTCCAATGTGCATTACTTGACATTTATCCACATTAAATTTCATTTGCCATTTTGTTGCCCAATCACTTAGTTTTGTGAGTGGTTATTCTCAGCTCTGTGATAAAATCATTACAGAATGCTTTTTTGTAAGGGACATCTCTTTACAATTTACACTATGGCAGTGCTGCAGAAATGCCAAGACTCTAAAGATCCATTCACTTCACTGGAGAGCTGCTGCTAAACAGAAAAACTGTTGTACAGGATGGAAGTGAAGGAGAGCATTAGATAGCCAAAAACTCCAAACATTTTGCAGCACATCTTGCTTTTACTAAAGCAGCAATTAAGTGTCTTTCATAAATTCTAAGGCTAGCAGGGACCATTATAATCATCTTGTCTCCTGCCTAACACAGGCCATAATAACACATCCAGTAAATCCTGCATCAAGCCAATAAGTTGTGTTTGAGCGATCACATCTGTTTTAGAAAGCTATCCAGTCTTGATTTAAAGTCTTCAAGTAATGGAGAATCAGCCCTAATATACCTTTTCAATATGTAGAAATTGCGCCTTCTTAGAAGTCTAAGTATATCCATAAAAGCAGCCACAAGAATGGAAGCCTATGTTAGAATCGTGGCTAAATCAGAGACCATAAACTAAAGCAAATATTTTGGGATTTCAAATTACAACATCAAGAAACTAAGTCCTCATATTTAACATCTGTATCTGAAGCCTTTTCATTGTCACCAGCTCAGCAAGCAGACTGTGCAGCTTTCATTGTGTAAAGCTTTACCCCAGACCAGGGAGGCATACCAAGATGTGAGAATCACACTCAATTAGTCATTGTAGATCCTGTCTCCCATATTTTAGCTCCGTGATATGGTAAGAGATGCTACTTTCATTACCTGTACTTTCTCTGCTGTCTCTCGCAGAGCTGTTATTTCAGATCGTAGTTGCACATTTTCCTCATGTTCTTTGCTGAAAGACAGCTGTGCATTCTAAAGGGAAGAATCAAACAGAATTTCTCCATGAGAAAAGGTTAAAACAAACAGTGTATTTCATCATACAGCCAAGAATTTCAGGGCATTTCACATTTGTCTCTCACCTTTTGTTTAACAGAGCTGGTTAGCCTGTAACAGTGCTACCTAAGCACCTGCAGATTCCAGACTGGGCTCCATTAATATAAACTTCCTTGCCAATTCTAGCCAAGATTATGAGACTCCAGTTAGTCTTTTCTGCATGTGTGTTTTCCTTATTTGGATAGTAAAGCACAACCTCATATCAATTCAAAACACCTATTTGCCTTTACTGTCAGTGATCTTGGCATCATCTTTTACCCTAAACTTTCCTCCTGCTACAAATTCTACATCTGCTCATCTATCACCACTGCTGCAGCACTACTTGTATATACCAAGCCTTGACATCACTAAAACCTTTTTACTTTCAAGCACAGGTTTGGGCTGCATAGACACAGACTGCATACAGACTGTAAGCTCATTGGGGGCAGTGACTATTTGTTGTATTTGTACAGTGCCAAGCACAAGGAGGTCTTGTTACATCACTCAGGCTCCTACACACTACCACAATACACAAAATAAATAATAATAATGGATTAGAAAGTAAATAGCTTCTTTCTATGACCCTGTTGCAGCCACACTTGGAATTTTGCATTCAACTTTGGACTCTTCACTGATAGGAGCCCTTCCCCATAGTAGTAAATACCTCCAAAAATCAAAGACAAACCTAGATTAGGCACATAACTTGTGACATTAATCCCTGTTTTGCTAACTGTTTAGTAGCCTTTAAGGGCTTGTTTTACACAGGGAATTCAGAAAAATTAATCCAAACTAACTAAAAAGTGTGAATTTAAAAATGGATTAGTTGAACCACATTAAGCCCGTGTAGACGTTCTTATTCAGAATTACAGTGGCTTTAATTTTATTTAGCCTTGAGTCTCTGAGTGGCATTTGTTCACATAAAAAAGACGCTATCCAATCTTACCCACATAACAGTCCCTGAACATGAGAGGAATTACAGAGGGTCTGCAAGTCAGGACTGAGGTACATTTGTATTTTGCTTCTTACATTAGAAAAAGGAGAAAAATCAACCCTTTCCCCCTCAACAGTTGTTTACAACTTACTTTTGCTTCTTCACTGAGCTGGGAAATGATGCAGTTTCTGGAATCTAAGGCAGAGCAAAATCAAAACAAAACCATGAAACTATATGGTTGTAAATCAAAATGTCACCTTTTTAATTAAAGTGGCTTGCTTAGGTAACTGAATATGGAACAAATGTGCAAGATTTCCATGAACATGCTGCTCTGTCTGATAACACTTTTATTGATGGATCTAACCTTTCAGCAGGATCACTGTAGAGCACATCCTTCCTTCCTGTTAATCACAGGCAAGACTACTGCTATTTTTTTTTTTTTTTAAAGAGGAAAGCACACAATTGTACCTCTCACTTATGCATGCAATTACTGTGATTGCACACGCATCCTGGGTAACTGTGTTCATAACCTGAATTATGTGGCAATTGTACACACCGATTATGTGCAATACCATATATGTTTTTGTGTCTAAAACCTCAGGCCCCTAGTTTAAAAACACACATGGTACAAAAAGAATGTACTTGTGCTGGTCTGAATGAATTATCTGTATACTGTGTCTCTTCCAGTTCTGCACTGCTTCTGAATGAGATACTGACAAAGGTGAAGAGGACAAGAGATACACGAATGAAAAGAATATAAAAATGAAGCCAATCAAAGATTCTTGGTTACAACATCCAAAGTACATTCTGGAAAGGTCAGTCAAAAGATATTTCAAATAACAAAGGAAGAAAGCCTTAAGAAGGATAAGTTCACTTTTACTTTCTGCATGAATCTCTCCCCCAGAAGTAAGCAAACTTCCTTTGGGGAAGCTAAAGGGAAAAAAAAAATTAAATGAAAAATGCCATTTCATTTCTTCCTAATTCAATCTGTGGGGAAGGGATCAAAGTACATGGTGACAAGCTAAGTTCCCTCTAAGCTGCATGGCCACACGGCTGCCTATTAAGCACTGCATAGGTGCTCAGGGCTCCGGCGGGGAGAAATGCCTCTCTCCATTGTAGCCCCAGGGAACACCAATGCACCCCAAACCTCTCAGGCCCAGCTCCACCCCGGAGCCCGCACCCCCAGACGGAGCCCTCATATCCCAACCCTCTGCCCCAGCCCTAGCCCCCTCCCACACACCGAATTCCTTGGCCCCACCCCGCTGTGTCACACATCACCTCCATATTGGTGCACATAACAAAATTCATTCATTCCGCATGTGGGTGGGAAAAATTGGTGACAAGTACGGGGTTTTAATCCTTTAGTGAACACTAGAAATTCACTAAATTTCAGCCCAAATTTGGCACTTGGGTAACAGATGGATTTTTTTTTTTTTGTTTGTTTGTTTTGTTTTTTTTGGGGGGGGGGGGGGATGGAACTGTTCTGTGTTTGTACAGGAAGAGAGCTCTCTCCCACCCACCCAATCCTACTATAACAAGGTGCCAAGATTCTCCTGTTTTCATACCCTCCTAGTGGGTGCTGGAACCCTTAAGCAAGCTGCAAGTTAATTATTGCTGCCTCGAGGCAGATATGGCTCATTAAATTTCATCCTGAATATAAAGGAAGCGGGAGTGGCTCTCTGGCAGAAGAAACTAGAATCTGGAACAGACAGGTCTTGAGGGAAGGAACCCTAGGAAGAACGCTTAGGCAATATTGAGGATTTTCCGGGGGTGGGGGACAGGGATTTTATTTTTTGTTTTATTTTTAAAGAAAAAAGCAGATCCTAGGAGGAGTGGTCCTTTCATTCTGCAAGTGTGTAACTTTTGTTTGGAATTGGGGGGATTCCACCGGCTTACTTCACTGAAGCAGGGATTCCTGATCAGATCAACTACATTTTCGTTCACTGACATCTTTGTTCTGAGAGGCTATTGTGTTCCTATTAAATCCCTCCCCTGCATCACAGTGCTTCTCACAGCATCTCCCAAATTATCTAAAGGAAAAGTGGTCAGGGAACTTTTCATGCTGTGCTATCTTACACGGCTACCCATAGCTCCAAAAGACCGAGTCATTAGCAACCAGCATAATACCCAAATATCAGTTCAAGAATTAAGTCCCATGATTACTCACTAGCTCAAATCTTCTCTGAAAGAGACTCGCATTGATGAAATCTGTTAAGAAAATTGCTATCATTCTATTCCCTTCTCCCTATTATTACTGCAGCCACTTTCCTCCAGCTAGGAAAAGGTTCAGGAGCTTCAGATAAAACCCAAGAGAAGTCTCTTCAAGAGTTCATCACCTCATAACCAGTCCTCCAATTAGCCAATATAGCTGTATCCTATCAGGAGAACCCTACTAGTTTTGAAATGATGGACCTCAGTCACTCAAGCCTCTGCTGTCTGGTAGGGAAGGTGTTGTAAGGCTAACAAATCAGAATAATAGAAATGTAGGACTGGAAGGGACCTTGATAGATCATTTTTAGTCCAGTCCCCAGCACTGAGGCAGGACTAAGTATTATCTAGACCATCCCTGACAGGTGTTTGTCTAACCTGTTCTTAAAAGCCTCTAATGACAGATTCCACAACCTTCCTCTGTAATTTGTTCTAGTGCTTAACTACCTTTACAGTTAGGAAGTTTTTCCTAATGTCTAATCTAAATCTCCCTTGCTGCAAGTTACGCCCAGTACTACTTGTCCTATCCACTGTAGGTAAGGAGAACAATTTCTCACCCTCTTCTTTGTAACAACCTTTTATATACTTGAAGACTTCTCGTGCCCCCCCCCGAGTCTTTTTTCCCCCAGATTAAACAAACAGTTTTTTTAAATCTTTCCTCGTAAGTCATGTTTTCTAGACTTTTAATCATTTTTGTTGCTCTCCTCTGGACTTTCTCCAAATTGTCCACATCTTTCCTAATGTGTGGTGCCCAGACCTGGACGCAGCACTCCAGATGAGGCCTTATCAGTGCTGAGTAGAGTGGAAGAATTACTCCTCGTGTCTTGCTTAAAACACTCCTGTTAATACATCCCAGAACGATGTTCGCTTTTTTTTTTTTTTTTTTTGGCAACAGTATTACATTGTTGACTCTCATTTAGTTTGTGATCCACTTAACACCCAGATCCCTTTTCTGCAGTACTCCTTCCGAGGCAGTCATTTCCCATTTTGTGTTTGTACAACTGACTATTCCTTCCTAAGTGTAGTACTTTGCATTTGTATTAGTGAATTTCATCCTATCTATTTAAGACCGTTTCTCCAGTTTGTCCAGATCATTTTGAATTCTAATTCTGCACTCCAAAGCGCTTGCAACCTCTCCAACCTTGGTATCGTCCGTAAACTTTATAAGTGTACTCTCTGTGCCGTTATCCAAATCATTTATGAGAATATTGAATAGAACTGGACCCGGGAGAGGTCCCTGCAGGACCCCACTCACTATGCCCTTCCAGCTTGATTGTGAACCATTGACAACTACTTTCTGTTTTGTTTTTGCAACTAGTTATGCACCCACCTTCTAGTAGATTTGTCTAGGCTATATATCACTGGTTTGTTTATGAGAAGGTCAAGCGTGTCAGTATCAAAAGCCTTACTGATATTGAGATATTGCATCTATTGTTACCCCACATCCACCAGCTTGTTGTCAAAGGAGGATATTAGGTTGATGTGCCATGATTTGTTCTTAACAAAACCATGTTGACTGTTACTTATCACCCTGTTTTCTTCTAGATACTTACAAATTGCTTGCTTGATTATTTCCTCCATCATCTTTTTGGGTACCGAGGTTAAACTGACTGGTCTATAATTCTCTGAGTTGTGCTTATCCCCCATTTTATAGATAGATACTATATTTGCCCTTTTCCAGTCCTGTGAGATCTCTTCCGTCCTCCACGAGTTCTCAAAGATAATCGCTAATGGCTCAGCAATATCTTCAGCCAGTTCCTTAAGTGTTCTAGAATGTATTTCATCAGGCCCTGCTGACTTGAAGATATCTAACTTATTTAAAGTAATTATGAACTTGTTCTTTTCCTATTTTGGCCTCAGATTCTACCCCATTTACAATGATGTTCACTCTGTTAGTCGTCCAATCACTGCTAACTTGTTTGGTGAAAACTGAAACAAAAAAGGCAATATTCAGTCCTAGCTGAGGACCTGCTATCATACCCAGGTCAGCTTTCAGCTGTGTACACTCCTGCCCCAGCTGTGCAGTTCTCTCCTCCTCCTTCTGTAACCTCTCCCGGGCAAGCTGGACATCCTTGTGCAGGCCATGGCAGTCCTGCTGCAGCACCTGTACCTACAGGGATATCACACAATCAGCTTTTCTCTGGGATATAGAGTTTTATAAAAAACATGAGAACCTAAGCAAGTTTCGGAATCCAAAGGGTTAGCCTATTGGAGAGGAAAAAGCTAATCAGATTGTTTCAAGCATAATGTTTTAAAGAAGAATCACAAAGGGCAGGTAGTGGGGTATCAGAGGTTGTAGAAAGGATCCCAATTGCCTGCTTATTTTATGCAGTCATACCGGTGGAGCTAGAGATAATAAAGATGCATATTATAAGAGAAGTGAAATCAAATTAGCAGGGTGGTGAGTAAGCAAAGTCTGAACCATTCTGTCTCTTCCCACACTACTTATCAAAACAGGATATTGTGATAGATATAAACATCAGAAAGCATGGGATGGATTAAATTAAACCGTTTTCTCTCCTTTTAATCCAATCTTGTTTTGCTCATTCACTGTTAGTTTCCTGTATAACTGAAGTCTACAAGAATCTTAAGATAACTAACAAAAGCTAGGAAAAGAAGAAAGTATGAAATTTCTATTAGCAGTATGCTGAACAATTCCAGAGGCAGCAGAAGGGACCTTGAAGGAACAGATTAAGCAGATGCTTGACAGCCCAAAACCTGTTTTCCCAGGATTGACAAAATACATAAATTGACAGTGTTTAATACATAAATAAATCAGTGTTTGCTCATTTAATTAATTTAAACATGAATAAATCTCAATCTGATTTTTTGTTGATTGTAATCCTGTTGTAGTGCTGTGGATTTAGAAATGTTTAGGCAGCCTTTATTGCTTGGGTTTTTTGTTGTTGTTGATCTGAAGTATAACCAATCTCTCTCTGCATTCACCTCCCTCATGCTTCACAAGGGCTTCATATTGCAAATGCACTTGTGAACTGAAAGCCACCTTTGTTATTGTGGGAATTCCTGGGTAAAACATTGTTACTCCAGAATGTTTAAGAACTCTATGGAATATCTTCAGAAATGTTTTCTAGCAGAAAGCTGTACCAGTACTTTGCTAGTTGATACTACTACGCATATTTCTTTTTAATGTTCAATATTGTTTAGTTACTTCTAAAACACTGAAAACATTTGTGCCATTGATAATATTGAAAAGACCAAAAAAAACCCAAACCCTTCTCTAAAATTAGAAGAAATTGCCAGCTGAAAAGTTAGGATAAACCAGTCATAATTAACTTCCTTCACCTTCTGGTGTATCATGAATATTAATGTAGATTTCTTAATACAACCACAATACATACAGAGGCCTTCCAGAAGAATGGCCATACAGGGTCAGACCAATGGTTCATCTAGCCCAGTATCCTGTCTGGCCAGTGCCAGATGCTTCAGAGAGAACGAACAGAACAGGGCAATTTACTGAGTGATCCATCCCCTGTTGTTCAGTCCCAGTTTCTGGCAGTCAGAAGTTTAGGGACACCCAAAGCATGGAGTTGCATCCCTGACCATCTTGGCTAATAGCCATTGATGGACCTATCCTCCATGAATTTTTTTTTTTTAAACCCGGTTATACTTTTGGCCTTCAGAACATCCCCTGGCAATGAGTTCCATGGGTTGACTGTGCATTGTGTGAAGAAGTTTGTTTTAATCCTGCTGCCTTATTCATTTCATTGGGTGACCACTGGTTCTTGTACTAAGTGAAGGGGTAAATAAAACTTCCCCCCCTCCCCACACCATTCATGCTTTTATAGACTTCTGAGATATCCCACCCTTAGTTGTCTCTTTTTTTTAAAACTGAACAGTCCCCATCTTTTTAATCTCTTCTCATATGGAAGGTATTACATGCCCCCAACCCCTTCTCTGTACTTTTTCCACTTCTAATATCTCTTTTGAGATAGGGTGACCAGAACTGCATGCAGTATTCAAGGTGTGGGTGTACCATGGATTTATATAGTGGCATTATGATATTTTCTGTCTTATATATCCCTTTCCTAATGATTCCTAACATTGTTGCTTTTTTGACTGCTGTTGCTCATTGAGCAGATGTATCCAGAAAGCTATCCACAATGACACGAAGATCTTTCTTGAGTGGTAATAGCTAATTCAGATCTCATCGTTTTGTATGTACAGTTGGGATTATGTTTTCCAATGTGCATTACTTTGCATTTAGCAACACTGAATTTCATCTGCCCTTCTATTGTCCAGTCACCCAGTTTTGTGAGATCCCTTTGTAACTCTTCACAATCTGCTTTGGATTCAATTATCTTGAATAATTTTGTATTGTCTGTAAACTTTGTCATCTCACTGATTATATTCCTACATGATCTGGAAAAAGGGGTAGTGAACAGCACTGGTTCCAGTACAGATCCTTGGGGGACTCTGCTATTTACCTCTCTCCACTGTGAAAATTTACCATTTATTCCCACCTTTTTTTCCTATCTTTTAACCGGTTTCGTGGACTTTTCTCTATTATCCCATGACTGCCTACTTTGTTTAAGAGCCTGTGGTTAGAGACCTTGTCAAAGGTTTTCTGAAAGTCCAAGTACATTACATCCACTGCATCACTCTTGTTCACATGTTGGTTGACACCCTCAAAAATTCTGAGTGGTGAGGCATGGCTTCCCTTTACAGAAGCCATGTTGATCTTCCCCAACAACTCGTGTTCGTCTGTGTGTCTGAGAATTCTATTCTCTACAATAGTTTCAACCAATTTGCCTGTTATTGAAATTAGGCTTCCTGACCTGTAATTGCCAGGATCGCCTCTGGAGCCTTTTTTAAATTTCAGATCCCATTAGCTATCCGCCAGTCACCTGCTACAGGAACTGATTTACGAGAGAAGCTCCACATCAGTTAGTAGTTCTCAAATTTCATAGTTGAGTTCTTTCAGAATTCTTGGGTGAATACCAGCTGATCCTGGTGACTTATTACCGTTGAATTCATCGGTTTATTCCAAAACCTCCTTTATTTACACCGCAACCTGGGATATTTCCTGAGATTTGTCACCTAAAAAGAATGGCTCAGGTGTGGGAATCTCCCTCACATCCTCTGTAATGATGATTAATGCATTTAGCTCCTTGAATGCTTTCTTCATCTCTTTGATCATCCAGCGGTGCCACAGG
Source organism: Trachemys scripta elegans (assembly GCF_013100865.1). Taxonomy (NCBI): domain Eukaryota; kingdom Metazoa; phylum Chordata; order Testudines; family Emydidae; genus Trachemys; species Trachemys scripta. The sequence goes on along the minus strand of NC_048308.1, from coordinate 53,680,149 downwards.
CTTCCTGCTGCTCATGTATTTAAACAATTTTTTGCTGTTAGTGTTTGTGTCTTTTGTTCGTTGCTCTTCAAATTCTTTTTTGGCAATACTTGACTTGCCAGATTTTTGCTCCTTTCTATTTTCCTTATTAGGCTCTGGCTTCCAATTTTTAAAAGAGGTCTTTTTGTTTCTAGCCATCTTTTACTCCACTTTTTAGCCAGGGTAGTATTTTATTGGTATTTTTTTGTTTTGTTTTTGTTTAAAGTTTGGGGCATATATAGTTTTGAGCCTCTACTATGATGTTTTTAAAAAGTTCCCATGCAGTTTGCAGGCATTTAACTCATGACTGTTGCTTTTAATTTCCATTTAACTAACCTCCTCATTAAGTGTAGTTCCCCTTTTTGAAGTTCAATGCTACTCTGCTGGGTTTCTTTGGTTTTCCTCCCTACAAGGATATTAAATATAATTACATTATGGTTGCTGTTACTGAATGGTTCAGCTATATTCACCTCTTCGACCAGATCCTGTGTGCCACTTACAACCAAATCAAGAACTGCCTCTCCCCTTGTGGGTCCAGAACTAGCTGCTCCAAGAAGCAGTCATGAACAGTGGCTAGAAATTTTATCTCTGCCTCCCATCCTGAGGTGATATGTTCCCAGTCAATATGGGGATAGTTGAAATCCCTTACATTACTATTGAATTTTCTGTTTGTGTAGACTCTCTAATCTCCCTTAGCATCCAACAATGAAAGTCACCATCCTGGTCAGGTGATCAGTAGTATATTCCTACTGTTGTTATTCAAGCATGGAATTTCTATCTATAGAGATACCATGACACTATTAGATTCATTTAAGATTTTTACACATTTGAATCTAAGCTTTCTTTCATATATAATGCCATTCTTCCACCAGTACAACAAGGAGTCTGGTGGCACCTTAAAGATTAACAGATTTATTTGGGCATAAGTTTTCATGGGTAAAAAACCCACTTCTTCAAATGCATGGAAGCAGACTAACACGGCTACCCCTCTGATACTCTTCCACCAGTGCAACTTACTCTATCATTCCTATATATTTTATACCCTGGTATAATCATGTCACATTATCATCATTTCAGCAAGTTTCTGTGATGCCTATTATATCAATATTCTCATTTAATACCAGGCACTTAAGTTCACCCATCTTAGCATTTAGACTTTTTGCATTTGTATACAAGCACTTATAAAATTTGTCACTATTTAGTTGTGCAATTGAATAGCACTCTTTTTTTTGTTTGACTGTTTTTCTTCAGTCCATACCTCTACTTTATCAACTTCTATCCTCTTCTCTTTACTAGTCTATGGAGTATCCCCTTTAATAAATCCTCTAAGGGATGGGTTTGCCTAAATTGTGTGCACCTCTGCACGTGTTGGCTTACCTTCAGCCTTTAGCTTAAAAACTCTATGATCTTTTTAATTTTACATGCCAGTAATCTGGTTTTGTTTTGGTTTAGGTGGAGCCCATCCCTCCAATATAGGTTCCTCCATTCCCAAAAGGTTCTCCAGTTCTTAATAATCCTAAATCCCTCCTCCCAACACCACTGTCTCATTCGAGATGCTGCAGTTCTGCCTATTGGAACTGGAAGCATTTCAGAGAGTACTACCACAATGGTCCTGAATTTTAAAATCTCTTACTTAGCCTAAATTTGGCCTCCAGGACCTCTTATCTTTCCCTATGTCGGTGGTACCATGACCACTGGCTCCTCCCCAGAGCTACCCATAAGTCTGTAACCTTTGCACTTGGCAGGCAATTCTCTGTGCGGTTCTCCCAGTCATCACAAACCCAGCTATCTATATTTCTAATAATTGCATCCTCCTATTACTATGACCTGTCTCTTCCTAATAACAGGCATCCCTGCCCCAGAAAGGTATGCTCTGTGGGAGAGGATGTCACACCCCAATGGCCCCCTCCCTCAAGGGGTCCCCTGGGGAAGGCAGATTAGCATTGTATATTGCTAACGCTGTTGCAAGCATCGCAGGACATTTTGGGAAGGGTCAAAGGTGTGAGTGAGTGTGGAATGGAAAATTCCTTTGCAGGTCGAAAGAGGCCAGAGGGGGAAGAAGGAAGAGAGCAAAGAATAGGTTAACTCCATGCTCCTGCTAGGCCCGAAAATATTTCGCTGACTCCAGCCAGCTCAAAGCCACATACAGCACACATCTGACTCTCGGCTGCCTGCCAAGAAAGAGGTGGGCCCAAAATCCACCGACCAGATGTGAGAAAGAAAGATTCAGCTGAACAGATTTGCAGAGCCAGCCCATAACAAGTAGGCAAAAGCCAGCAAAGAGGACAACAAAGTCTAACCGGTGTGTTTTGGGAAAGTTGAGGAGACCACAGAGAGCCGGTTTTGATTGGTACAAAGCATCAGGAGCAGAAGTCCCTGAATGGAACACCCCCAAAGGAACCCAGGACTTAAAACCCTCGAGAGCTGGAGCAACTTGGAGATCACAGCGGACCCCGGATGACCTGGGCCCAAGGACAAGAACTCCTGTCCATCCCTCCCCCAATTCTTCTTACTTTACATCCAGACTTGGTCAGTCTTGGGTAGTGCAGGTGTGAGTATGAAAGTGGGTTAGGGCTTGGGGCACTCACGCTTTCTTCCTTCCTTCCTCTGAGTGACATGGGGAACCCTCCCCCCTCAGCACTCTCCACTGTTGTTTTAGTATTTTATTAATAAAGCTTTAAAACTTAGACACTTGGTGTTTCGTCATCTCCTCCCCAATGATCCTGTGACCTCAACCTGATCACCTGACGCCTCAGGCAGATTGGTAACAGAAATCTGTTACAAGGATACCATGACATCAGTTGGAAGGAGGATCCCCACTATGGGATTGTTTCCCTTCACTTCAGCTTGATGTTCTCCTTCCCCAAGACTCTCATCCTCCTCAACAGCACAGGGGCTATGAGGCGGGAGCAGGACTGCTCTACTGTGTCCAGGAAAGTCTTATCTATGTACATCTGTCTCCCTTAGTTCCTTCAGTTCAGCCACTCTGATTTCAAGAGCCTGTAATCTGTCTCTACGGACTATCAGGTGCTTGCACTGAATGCACACATATGCCATCTACCCACAAGGCAGGTAATTATACGTGCTACATTCAGTGCAATAAACTCAATCACCCTCACTCTGCTGCAGGACTTTCTGCTTGCATTATTGTTACTTTTGCTGGATCTCACAATTGCCCGTCTGTTTCTCTGCAGAGCATTCACACTGAATTGCTTGTCAACTTTTAGACCTTTAACACCTCATTATAATTATTTAATCAAGATTCCCTTTTCCACACCTTGCATACTGAAGCTAAGTGATTACAAAGATGTTAACTGCTCTCTAGGAAGAACACTCCAACCTCTTACTATTCTTCCTGCTAGGAGACCAAAAAAAAAAAAAAAATTAGGCACAAAGAAAAAGTGGAAGAGGTGCTGTGCTTCTCCAACCTGTTCCCGTTCTGCCTCCACTGTTATCTCCATATCCTGCACACGTCTCAGCATGGTTGCTTGGGATTCCTCCAAAGACTCCCGCAGACTTGCCTCCTGTGAAAGCTGCTCCCTTAGCTACAAGAGACAAAACACTGGGTATGTGGCTGGAGACAGCAACAAGCCATAAAAACTGAAGATTAATGAAGCAGATAGGGGTTCAATACAGCAAAGCAACCATTATTAGTCATATCCAGTGATCTGTTAAAGGTGATAACACTATGGAGTAAGTATTTCATGGAAGTGGTAAAGCAAGGAAGCAATACCAAACAACCCACTCAGCTATGGAAAATGTATTAATAACCAGACAGATTTGGTACCTGGGCCAAAATTTGTGTTTACTGAGAGTGGCAATTCTACTCCCTACAGTGTGCTCAGAGACCCAACTATTTTTCTCTGTCTCAAATCTTACTGCTCTTGTGCCATGTTACCATTCCTCCATCCAAGGGCCTGCTGTGTCTGTCTTCCTCTGGACAGAGTCAACATTGCTTCTGAACATGTTGGAAAGAGTCACTGCAGAGATGAGGCACTTCTACTACAGAGACTGAGCAAACAGTGGGCCTGATTTTGTTCTCACATCAGTGCAATTCCAGTTGACTATCAATGTAATTAAGACTAGAATCAGGCATATAGTCTCCCCACCACACTCAAAGTTTAATTCCTTGCAGGGTAGCACACTGTGTTACTATGAGACTCTTGGGTTCATTGCTAAAAGGGATACCTGCCATTCAATAAGGACTAAGCAGCGACTCTTTTCCCCAAAAACCCAATTCAGCTGAATCTCCCCGGTTGGAATCTATCATTTTATTAACACGTGTTTTATATACACTGAAAACGTCTTGCTGCAAGATTCTTCCATGAAAGCTTTCTGCAACTGGAACTACAAGCTTGAAATATATAGTGTGAAACATCCTATAAAAGCAAATCACACATGATATGCTCTTGACCCTATGCAACAGGTGATTCTAATCTCTGGTGTTCCCAGGAAAAGCTAGGACCCAGGAGCGTTTCTCTTATCTCCAGGTGGTGTTGACAGAAGATGTAGATTACTTTGAAGCCTGATTCGCTAAAGACATTTATATCAAGTTACTAAGAAGGGGCCCATAATAAAAAGAATTTCTAGGGACAAACATTAATAAGTTAGGCTATGAGAAGAGGCTTTTCTTCAGTTTGTTGCAGAGAAACCAGCACCAATTTGAAATAGGGCCTAGCTCCATGCTGGTCACGAGTACTGCCAAAATACTGAGTGTTAAACATGTGAGCTAGTTTATCTGGGAATTGAGACTTCTGTTCCTCTGTGAACTATAAGAAGATACACACCACGAGAAATGTTTAAAGTTGTATAATGACAACTATTCTCTGAAGAGACTCCACATGTGCTGTACTCACTGAAGGATGACAGATCTGAAGCATCAAGTACCTAAATGCATTGCTTATAACAAGGGCCATGTATACTTCAGAGCAAGCTCAATCTGAATGTTACTGCAAGGCCTACAGCCTTTCTCCAGCATAGCAAACTGGAAAGTTCTATTGCAAAGTCCTCTATTTTTAAAAACAGAGGATTTTATTTAATAATTAAATGAAAGTGAGTGATAATCTCTGTACCAGACTAGTGGTCTGGGGAGATCTGGTCAGTTACACACAGTGATAACTTTACTTGTTTCCAGCTACTAAGGAACATTGAAAGAAGCTGAAAAGACATAGAAAAGGAATGCCAGGGAAGTAATTGTTGTCATTGCTACAGAGAGACTTAATCATCAATTGACGGTGTTGTGTGTGATTGTGAATGGGAGGGGAGGTAGTCCACACCAGAAGTCAGAGAAGCCACACATGTACACATAAGTGTACTACTTACTTTGATACTCAGTTTTATGATTAAGTTTTCAGTGTGACCTATGTTGAGAGTATCCACCTTGTATTTGTAGTTGGAGGTTTTGACAACTGGGGCCTTAAGCTTCCAAGAACAGTGAGAGAAAGCACTTAGCTTTTTGGCATTCCTAAGAGGCACTTGTGTTTTTTTTTAAAACTAAGGAGGGGATACATCGTCTCTTTCCCTCCCATTTTATGGAGCAAGGTGGGCTGGGGGGCAGGAAATCCATTTTCCCAATGGAAGGAGCAATTTGCATGATCTCACCAACTGCTTCCATTACCCACCTCACATCCTTTCTGTTCCCTAAAGGATTATCACCACTGCAGCTTACATAGTGCATCAAGCATCCTTCTGGCCAAGACATGATCAGGACCCCTTTTAAGTCCTTCAGAACTGCTGCTCATTTGGCTTGAAAAGTTATTAAATGACATAAGGGACATAACCCACACTCTCCAACAGGATTAGGCTGCTTTTCAGAAGCTCACATCCTCCTTCATCAGGACAATAAGATGCCTCATGCCTGCACTCTATTTCTTTAATTAGTCCATAACAAGGTAAGTGCTACAACTTGTTCACTAGCTAGCAGACATTAAGTCACCAATTCCATTTTTGGATGCAATAAAGTCATTCTCCATGATTGCAAGAAGCAGTTACATTGTAGGTTAAGGGTAAAACCTACTTCCACAGCATGGAACTCAGGTCTCTGTTAGTAACTTCAACTCATACATTTTTGTATCTTGCATGAAATAAATTCTGTCTTAGGTTTGTAGATCGGGGCATGCTCAGCAGTCTTCTTTCAGCTGTACATATTCCATTCCTGGTTTTCATAGATTCATCCCCAGATCACCATCCAGGCTTTTCCCCCAAAAATGTATCACCTCACTCTTCCTTCTAACCTTCTTTTGCGCTTACCTCGTGAAGTCTATGGTTCATTATGTGTTTTGTTGTCCTCAGCTCCTCTGCTGCAATGGCTACATCTGTCTAAAAGAGGACAAAAAACAAACACCCACACACACACACAATTTATGCCTCACAACAACTGCAGCAAAACTTTCAAAAGTATTTCAAAACCAGGCTGGCCAGTAACCCATTGCATATTATTTTACATTACATGCCATGCTGAGACCTGGGTTTGATTCCTAGTTCTAGTCTCGTGCTCTAAAGCGACAACCACCTTGCATTGCTTTTCAGCAACCACTTAAGACAATTAAGAAGATGGGTAACAGATTCCAGAACAGTCCTCTTCAGTTGGAAGGATGGTGGCCTAGCTGTAGGACCCAGAGCGTACATGGGGAAAAATAGAGATGTGCTTAGCAATCCATGAGTTGGAGGGGGCAAAAACCTCAATTCTTGAGGGGTTTAAAAAAATATATAAATACAGGGTTGGGTTTTTTTTTTAAGTCACACTCAATTTATCATTTATTGCTGGATCTAGAGAGATCCATTCACAAAGATGAGATTGTCTTTTTCTCCAACAAAAATGGCACCGGCCACACAATGTCATTTCTAATCACACACACCTAACCTCTGAGCACATCAAAGCACAGTCTTATTTTCAAAGTTGGCAGCATTTGAAGACCAGTGCATTAACATTGGAATCAGTATAGACACTCTTCAAAAACTACAACTTTCAGCCCCAGTGTTCCCTTTAGTTTTTCCCCACCCATGTGCAGAATGAATTTTGTTATGTGCACCCATATGGAGGTGATGTGTGACACATTATCTTCATATTGCTGCACATAACAAATTCATGTGATTGGGGTGGGGCCGAGGGGCTCGGGGTGTGGCAGGGGGCTGGGGCAGAGGGTTAGGTGCGGGGGGGAGGGAAGTCTCTGGCTGGGGGTGCAAGCTCTGGGGTGGGGTCAGGGATGAGGGCTATGAGAGGGGGGTTAGGACTGGGGCAAAGGGTTGGGATGCGGGGGAGGTGCGGGCTCTGGGGTAGGGCCAGGGATGAGGGGTTTGGGGTGCAGGCTGCCCCGGGGCTGCCGTGGGAGAGACTCCCCCCAGCCCCTCTCACCGCAGCAGCTTGGGGCTGCGGGAGAGGCGCCTCTCCCCAGCTGGAACAGCTCTGGCAAAGTGGAGCCAGGCCGAGGGAGGGGCTCCTCTCCCCCAACCACAATAAGTCCAGGCAGGTCGATGCTGGGGTCGGTGGGGAGGGGCGCCTCCAGAGGTGAAAGTGGGCCAGTACAGTGTACTGGTAAGAAGTGGCCGCTGGTATGGGCCCGTACACAGCTGACGTTAAAGCGCTGCTGCCACAGCCCAGGGCTGCCGGGGTGGGGTGGGGTGTGTGTGTGTGTTGCAAAAGAGGCAGCTGCCCTGGAGCCCGACAATTTAAAAGGGTCCCGAGCTCCCGGCCGCCATCGCTGCTACCGCAACAGCAGCCAGAGCCCTGGATCCTTTAAATTGCCACCAGAGACCCAGGCAGCGCAGGCCAGGCAGCACTGAAGGGCTGGCTGGGGAAGGCTGACCCCCATCCCCGCCCCTTCCACCTGAGGCCCAGAGCTGGACCTCCATACCTGTAAGACTTTTAAGTTATTTTCACCTCTGGGAGCCTCTCCCTGCCGCTGCAGGTCCATGCTGGGGGAGAGACATCTCTCCCCGCTGTGGCCCTGAGCCCCTGTGTGGGGCTTAATAGGCAGCTGCATAGCCGCACAGCTTAGAGGGAACTTAGCTCAACACCCCACCATGCACATTCACAGCTAGCTCCTGTACCTTGGTTGCTGTGGCAATTTCCAAAGCAGCACTTAATCTTTGAACTTCTTCCTGGGCCTTTTCTACATCCTCTTTTGCCTCACTTAGCTGTTGGCGCAACTTCATTGCCTCTAGCTGTACAACCTTCAGTTCCTGCAGGTGTTCCTCCTGCATTGCGTTCATACGCTGTTCCAGATGGGCTGCCAGACAACAAGAGAGGATCAAAAATGGTCATTATAAAGAATACAGAAAAAAATGCAGCTGAAGGGCTGAAAGAGAATGAGGACATCTGCTATCAACACAAAAACCAGCTTTCTACTGCTGTACCTGCATGCTTGGGATTCAGCTCCTTTTCAGTCTGCAATCGGAAGAGGTTTAGCTTCAAGGTCTGCACAACACTCTCCAACCGGCACATTCGATTCACTAGAGATTCACAGTTCTTCCATAGCATGTCACTTTCACCTACAAACGCTACCCTGGCCCGAACAGGGCTAACAGGCTGGTGGCTCCCAGGTGTCTCTAAGGGCTTTGAATGGAAGAGATCAAGGCTGAAAGAAGAGAACACGTGGCACTATTTATATCGTTTAAAAAAAAAAAAACACTTGTTTCATGCCGCTGGAATGTTTCTTGCTATGCCTGATGGCTGCAGCATGTGTCTCTGCCAGCAACTTCTACTCTCCAGAGAAGCTGAGAAACCAGCTCCCTCAAACAAAAGTGGAACAAGCGGAGGAAAAGTTACTAACACAATATCGCGCGTTCCCCAGGGAAAGGAGGACCTGATCCGAACCGTACCTCTGTGCGTTCACACCGAGCAGCTCCAGGTCTCTCGCCAGCGCGCTGGTCTGCTCCTCAACCACACTCATCCTCTGCTGGAGCACGGCGAAGGCTTCGGGCGCTGTGGCACTGACGCTCATGGGGGCGATGGTCGGCCTGGCCATAGCTGCCCCGCACCCAGCCGTTACCTGGGGGCGATGTGGCCATGTGACAGGGCGCCGGGCTGACCTGCCGCCCCAGGACGGGGCAGGCCCTTCGGTCACTCCCAGGCACCTTAACTGCGACCCCCCAGGCCCAGCCCCTCTCCCCCGCGAGAGCAGACGGGCCGCCCGGGCACTGGGGGCTGCGCTCTATCTGCCCCCCACCCCGGCCAGCGTCACCCCTTACCCCGCTCACTGACACTTCGCGGCCCCGTTTCCATGGAGCTCCTTCCCCGCTTCAAACCGGCCCGCGGCTTTAGCGGACACCATCCTGCGCACGCGCCGCGAGCCCAACTCCCCATGCAGTCTGGGATATGTAGTCCTTTCCGCCCCATCCGGCCACGGAGCCAAACAGTGCCGGCCTGCCGGGGAGGCACCTGGGATGATTTTTTTTCCCGGACGCGCATGCGCAATGAACCTCACCAGGGTGGAGCGGGTCATGCTGGGATCTGTAGTTTCGGTCTCTCGCTATGCCAGCATAGAGCAACGTGGGGCAGCCTTGTCTAGTGGTGAGAGCTGAGGGTTGGCAGTGCACTATGGGTTCTCGTTCTGTATGGCATTCAAGGTGACTTAATGCTTTAGTTTCCAGGTATTGTGAGTAATCCGCTTGTCACAAAATTTGAGTTATTTTAAGCTCTAGCTCTTAGAGTGATGAGTACACAAGAATCTCAGTGTTCATTTTTTTTTTAGTTTGTTTCTAGCCCTTTTGGGTGTAGAGAAAAAAAAACTTGAAAATGTGGTTCCTGAAGGTTCAAAACCCAGAAGGGAAATAAAAAGGAAACAAAACATATAATGGATTTTCCTCCCCAATCTCTCTCACTGGATTTTGGGAGGGCCAAACCTCAGTTTTTGAACGCTGGGATTGACAAAAGTGGTACCATCTTTTTTGTCCCACCTCATAATCGGTCTCAGTTTCCCTCCTCATTCTGAAGGATGTCACTCATTTAGTCCCAAAGTTACCTGTCTTTCACAGCAAAGAGGGGGGAGACACCTTTTATTCTTATGAATGTGAATATGATGTAAGTGGAATATATCTTATGCAAAAGGTCTCAAGGTATCATTACACAGGTTATAACCTACTGAATATATTCATCCTATTTATATGAATGTTTCATTCTTGTATCTGAAATGAGAATTATGAAGTATAATTCTGAGGTCCTATTGTAATTATGCAAAGTGTGGGCCATTAATGGTGGTTTAGAATCTTGATGGCTCCCACTGACTACAGGGGTAGCCATCCTGTAGCTCCGGAGCCACATGCAGCTCTTCAGAAGTTAATATGTGGCTCCTTGTACAGTAACTCCTCAATTAAAGTAGTCCCGCTTAACGTTATTACGTTGCTGATCAATTAGGGAACATGCTCGTTTAAAGTTGTGCAATGCTCCCTTCTAATGTCGGTTGGCAGCTGCCTGCTTTGTCTACTGCTTGCAGGAAGAGCAGCCCATTGCAGCTAGCTGGTGGGGGCTTGGAACCAGGGTGGACCGGCAGACCCCCTATCAGCTCCCCATGCAGCAGCTGCCTGCAGTTCAGCTGTATCCCTCTCCCCACTGCCATGTGCTGCTCCTGCCCTCTGCCTTGGAGCTGCTCCCCGAGACTCCTGCTTGCTGTGCCGGGGGGAAGGGAAGGGGGACATCCTGACATTAGCCCCCCCTCTCCCTTCCGTCCCCCCCCCCCCAGGGATCAGGATGTCCCCCTCCCCCTGATCATGCACCCTGCTTACCCTATTTTCCATAGAGCAGGGCTCAGGACAGACAGGAGCTTGCAGCTGCTGCAGTCTCAGCAAGCTGATCTAATTAACAAGGCAGTGTACTTAAGGGAAATGCGCATATCTCCCTCCATTCCTGCTGCCTTGCAGAGTGAGAGAGTTAACCCTTGAGGGCTCAGCCAATTGCTAGTTCATCATTTAGCAGTAAGGGAAATATTCCACCCTCTGACTCTTCCACCTCAACCAAGCTTCACATCATCATATCATCACTGTGTACTAGTATTAAATTAATTGTTTAAAATTTATACTGTATGTATGGTGACAAAGTTCCTCCTCTATCTTGGTGGGTCCTGCACTTAGTGGCAGATTTTCTTGCCTCAGAGATTCACCATGTGGGTTGGGGAACAGCCTAGAGACCTTCCCCTCTGGAAGAACCCACAGTCCAGGTCAATTGGGAGGTTTGGGGGGAACCCAGGCCCATCCTCTACTCCAGGTTCCAGCCCAGGGACCTGTGGACTGCAGCTGTCTATAGTCCCTCCTGTAACAGCTGCACGACAGCTACAACTCCCTGGGCTACTTTCCCATGGCCTCCTCCAAACACCTTCCTTATTCTCACCAAAGGACCTCCCTCCTGGTGTCTGATAACGCTTGTACTCCTCAGTCCTCCAACAGCATACCCTCTCAGCTCTTTGCACCTCTTGCTCCCAGCTCCTCACACTCACACCATAAACTGAAGTGAGCTCCTTTTTAAAGCCCAGATGCCCTGATTAGCCTGCCTTAATTGATTCTAGCAGCTTCTTCTTAATTGACTCCAGGTGTCCTAATTAGCCTGCCTGCCTTAACTGGTTCTAGCAGGTTCCTGATTACTCTAGTGCAGGCCCTGCTCTGGTCACTCAGGGAACAGCAAACTACTCATCCAGTGACCAGTATATTTGCCCTCTACCAGACTCCTGTATCCCCCTGGTCTGGGTCTGTCACAATATATATAGTCTTTTTTATCTGGTGAAAAATTTTTCACTGGAACCTAACCCCCTCATTTACATTAATTCTTATGGGGAAATTGGATTAGCTTAACATTGTTTCGCTTAAAGTCGCATTTTTCAGGAACATAACTACAATATTAAGTGAGGAGTTACTGGATAGGCACCGACTCCGGGGCTGGAGCTACTGGTGCCAACTTTCCAATGTGCCGGGGGGTGCTCACCGCTCAACCCCTGGCTCTGCCACAAGCCCTGCCCCTACTCCACCCCTTCCCGCTCCCTCCCCTGAGCCGGCCGTGCCCTCGCTCCTCCCCATCCCCCCAGAGCCTCCTGGATGCTATGAAACAGCTGATCGGGAGGGAGAGGGAGGCACTGATCAGCGGGTCTGCCAGTGGGTGGGAGGCACTGGGATTGGGGCCGGGGGGAGCTGATGAAGGGCTGCTGATGTATTACTGTGGCTCTTTGGCGATGTACATTGGTAAATTCTGGCTCCTTCTCAGGCTCAGGTTGGCCACACCTGGACTAGGACAATTGGTTGTAAATGGTTTATTTACCTGCAAACCTTCCTGTGTACGTGTGGGCCAGCCCATGGGTAATGAAGAATGAGATCTTACAGTGACATGTGACCATATCACATGATACTGGAATCCATCTTAAATCTGGTACTTTTCGATTTAGAAAGAGGGGTGGGGACCTAGGGAGAGACAAAAGATTCCTATCTTGTGCCAAAGCTATAAAAGGGGATGAAACAGGACAAAGGGCTGCCAGTCATGAGAGAGCCCCTGTTTTTCACCTAAGATGTCTGCTGGAACTAACAAGGACTGTACCAGGGAAAGGATTAGGCCCAGACTAGGAAGGAGTCTAGTCTGTGAAAGAAGCTTACTGGAACATCTCTGAGGGTGAAATATTATCTGTAATCAATTTCTTAATGTATTAGGCTTTGACTTTTGTGTTTTTGCTAACCCCTGCATAAAATATGGTCTGTGAACACAGCCTATCAATATAGCAGCCGGTTGAAGTATCTGCAGATTTTTATTGATGATATCTCATTCAGTTTCTGTTAAGCTATTCAGAAGACTGCACTACAAGAAATAGTTTGGTGTTTTGTATATATTTTTAATATAAGCATTTAGGTCAGTTTTTATTGTGAAAGTGAAATTAATTATATTAAAGAAATAGAATGAATTAAAGAATGCTGTATGTACCTTTAAGTAGAAATGAGAAATGCTGCAAGCCAGGGGGCAGGAAAGCAGACATTAACTGCTTAACTTGCCACTTAAGGGCAATTGGTGAAGCATTAGTCTTAGATCGATAAGAGTTAACAAGGAAGCAGGTTATGCATATTGTGCTCCATGCATATTTTACAATTTTGCTCTCTCTGTCCCTTTGTTTAGTTTACACCCTTTTATCTGTATAAATAAGACTGTTTGAATCTTGCATGGAGGCTCACATTATCTGAATGTATTAGCAGAGCGCTGTGCTAATAAAACAGAGTGGTCTGACAAACTGAGTCCTGAGTCTAACTTTGACAATATGGAGATTTATGTATCTCCTTCAGGCAAATTATTATCATGGGCCATGATAGTACAAGTTTGGGCACCATGAGACACCTGTCTTCAACGTCCTTATTTATAAAATAGATGCAGTAATCCTAATGAGATGGCTATGCATCTTATAATATCTTGCATAACTGCAAATGGTGGTTATGCACTAATATTGAAAAGAATAAAAAAAATTCAGTCAAATACTACAGAAATCATAAGTACAGAAATAAGAGTTGCAAATAGAGTACTTAAAAATCACATTCATAGTTTTGAATTTGGAATCTAAACCTGTGGACAGTTCCAGTTAAATTTTTAATGGTAATTATTGGAGAGACAAATACTGCAAATGACTTCCTGCTTTCTGGCATAATACAAAAGAAGGCTTAAGTAGGATAACTATTAGTAATTGTTGTTCTAGTGTTTGTGTTAATGATTTCAATTTAAGATTTCATAAATGATATGATATTTGTAACAAATTGGCTAATAAATTCAATTGTAACTTACAGCTGATCCCATAAAATATTTTTGGGCTTAATATAGGCTTGGTCCATGTTTGTAGGGAGGAAAACAAAATATACAGAATCAAATGTGGAATCCTCATAATTGGAGGTTAAACAAACATCTCTTAAGGATGGTCTAAGTATATCTAATCCTGCCTCAGTGCAAGGTTGGTGGGGGGAGGAGGAGGAGGAACTGGATGACCTCTCAGTCTGTTCCAGCCATGAATACGTCTATGATTCTATGAAAGTATGAGTAATACATTAAACTATACAGTTTTTTCTTGTATACTGGATTGTTTTAATACACGTTTTCTCTAGACATCTGTGCTATCCCAAAAAGGGATCATGATGACAGTTTGGTTGATTTGTGTTACCATGAATGGCAGCTATCAATAGACTTACATCTGCAGCTCTCTGTGGTTTCTGACAAGTTCTTTCAAATATTTCCCCATTCAGTGGTCCAGGGATTGCTTCATATCTAAAAACAGTACAAGACCTTCTTTTAATACCATATTTCATTCTACACAATAGAAACTGGATAAGAAGCACTGATTTTATAATTTGTTATCTTTATCACTACCTTCCACTATGATTGTGCTCTTACCCTTTGGAAGTAATATGAAAAAAAAAAGATAGATTAATCTTAACATGAAAATTTACTAGAAGGCTTTTGCTAATTTAAGGCTTCTGGCTAGATTCACAAAGGGATTTAGGTATTTTGACAGAGTCACAACACCTAACTTTTAGGTGCCTAAAAAAATCACAGGAACAACATTGCAGTTCACAAAGCCTGTGTGAGTTGCCTAGGATCCTTACACAATGAATGGGGAGAGATAGGTGGCTGAGAATGCGATCAGCAAAAGTCAGCACCCTAGGTGAGAAGTCACCTAAGCTAATCAAAGGGCAATGCTGAAAACAGGGGTATGTCCTAATCCCTCCTCTGCTCATAGTGATAGGTGCCTCCTTGCAGCCTGGAGTTAAGTGCCTGTCTCTCCTAAAAAGAAGAACAGGAATACTTGTGGCACCTTAGAGACTAACAAATTTATTAGAGCATAAGCTTTCGTGGACTACAGCCCACTTCTTCGGATGTCTCTCCTAATGATTCATGTCTGGGAACCCCTCTCCAGGAGGCAGGTGGCTCATTCTTGTGAGAGTGAGCTAGGCAGGCACGGGACTACCCACAAAACAGCCAGAGGAGGAGGAGGTAGTAGCAGTGCCACCCACTTTGTAAATTTTAGTTCTGTGGTTAGAGCGCTCATCTGGGATGGGTGACCAAGGATCTAGTCCCCCCTGCTCTACTGACTCTCTAGTTATTTATTAACGGAGCGGCGAACAGCAGAGGCTAACAGCGGGAGTTTGCCTGGGAGCTGTCCGAGAGGAGGTACGCTAAGTGCTGCATTAGGGGGGCTGTGTTGGTGAGTATCTGAGTGTCTGCTGCTGGGACAGTTGGTCAGTTTGACCGTGTGCTTGATTGCTTGCTTGTTTGTTTGAAAAGTGTGAATTGGGAGTGCTTTGTTCCAGCTGGGCCTTGAGTGGGCCTGACTGGTATATAAGGGCAGTCAGCAGCGAACCAGCTGAGCGGCGAACAGCGGGAGTTTGCCTGGGAGTTCGCGTGGGGAGAGCACACTGAGGCTTTCATCTGCAGGTTTCTCCGAGTAGTTCCTGCAACAGTTGAGGAAGCTCCTAAGAGGACGGTGATATGGAAGGTGAGCGATCAGCTGTTGTAACCTGCACAGGTTGTGCCATGTTTGTCTTTCTTCCGCAGGACAGAAGCGACTTTGTCTGTACAAAGTGCAAGCTGGTCTCCATATTGGAGGAGAAGGTTCGAGGGCTGGAGAAACAAGTATCGACTCTGCGTTGCATAAGGGAAAATGAAGATTTCCTGGACAGACGTCAGGAGATGCTTCTACGGCCACAATGTTCTGAAGATTCAGAGCAGGCGCAGCAGGGACAGAAGGATTGTGAGGAGGTTTGGCAGCATGTGACCTCCAGAAGGAGAAAGAGGAGCGTCCATGCACCAGCAATGGAGATACAGGTGAGCAATCGTTTCCATGTTCTCTCTACAGGTGCTAATGCGGAGAGTGGACTAGATGGCCCATCTGAGGGAAGGGAGCAGAAGGAGACTCCACCGATTGGAAGGCAAAAGATGCACTGTCCTAGGGATGGGGGTTCCACGACCACCACTCCCAAGAGGAGGAGGAGGGTGGTGGTGGTCGGGGACTCCCTCCTCAGGGGGACTGAGTCATCTATCTGCCGCCCTGACCGGGAAAACCGAGAGGTCTGCTGCTTGCCAGGAGCTAGGATACACGATGTGACGGAGAGACTGCCGAGACTCATCAAGCCCTCGGATCGCTACCCCTTCCTGCTTCTCCACGTGGGCACCAATGATACTGCCAAGAATGACCTTGAGCGGATCACTGCAGACTACGTGGCTCTGGGAAGAAGGATAAAGGAGTTTGAGGCGCAAGTGGTGTTCTCGTCCATCCTCCCTGTGCAAGGAAAAGGCCGTGGTAGAGACCGTCGAATCGTGGAAGTCAACGAATGGCTACGCAGGTGGTGTCGGAGAGAAGGCTTTGGATTCTTCGACCATGGGATGGTGTTCCAAGAAGAAGGAGTGCTAGGCAGAGACGGGCTCCACCTAACGAAGAAAGGGAAGAGCATCTTCGCCAGCAGGCTGGCTAACCTAGTGAGGAGGGCTTTAAACTAGGTTCACCGGGGGAAGGAGACCAAAGCCCTGAGGTAAGTGGGGAAATGGGATCCTGGGAGGAAGCACAAGCAGGAGAGCGCAAGAGGGGAGGACTCCTGTCTCATGCTGAGAAAGAGGGACGATCATTGAGTTATCTTAAGTGCCTATACACAAATGCAAGAAGCCTGGGAAACAAGCAGGGAGAACTGGAAGTCCTGGCACAGTCAGGGAACTATGATGTGATTGGAATAACAGAAACTTGGTGGGATAACTCACATGACTGGAGTACTGTCATGGATGGATATAAACTGTTCAGGAAGGACAGGCAGGGCAGAAAAGGTGGGGGAGTTGCGTTGTATGTAAGAGAGGAGTATGACTGCTCAGAGCTCCGGTATGATACTGCAGAAAAACCTGAGAGTCTCTGGATAAAGTTGAGAAGTGTGAGCAACAAGGGTGATGTCGTGGTTGGAGTCTGCTATAGACCACCAGACCAGGGGGATGAGGTGGACGAGGCTTTCTTCTGGCAACTAGCAGAAGTTGCTAGATCGCAGGCCCTGGTTCTCATGGGAGACTTTAATCACCCTGATATCTGCTGGGAGAGCAATACAGCGGTGCACAGGCAATCCAGGAAATTTTTGGAAAGCGTAGGGGACAATTTCCTGGTGCAAGTGCTGGAGGAACCAACTAGGGGCAAAGCTTTTCTTGACCTGCTGCTCACAAACAGGGAAGAACTAGTAGGGGAAGCAAAAGTGGATGGGAACCTGGGAGGCAGTGACCATGAGATGGTCGAGTTCAGGATCCTGACACAAGGAAGAAAGGAGAGCAGCAGAATATGGACCCTGGACTTCAGAAAAGCAGACTTTGACTCCCTCAGGGAACAGATGGGCAGGATCCCCTGGGAGAATAACATGAAGGGCAAAGGGGTCCAGGAGAGCTGGCTGTATTTTAAAGAATCCTTATTGAGGTTGCAGGAACAAACCATCCCGATGTGTAGAAAGAATAGTAAATATGGCAGGCGACCAGCTTGGCTAAACAGTGAAATCCTTGCTGATCTTAAATGCAAAAAAGAGGCTTATAAGAAGTGGAAGATTGGACAAATGACCAGGGAGGAGTATAAAAATATTGCTCAGGCGTGCAGGAGTGAAATCAGGAAGGCCAAATCACACTTGGAGTTGCAGTTAGCAAGAGATGTTAAGAGTAACAAGAAAGGTTTCTTCAGGTATGTTAGCAACAAGAAGAAAATCAAGGAAAGTGTGGGCCCCTTACTGAATGAGGGAGGCAACCTAGTGACCGACGATGTGGAAAAAGCTAATGTACTCAATGATTTTTTTGCCTCTGTCTTCACGCACAAGGTCAGCTCCCAGATTGCTGCACTGGGCAGTACAGCATGGGGAGAAGGTGACCAGCCCTCTGTGGAGAAAGAAGTGGTTCGGGACTATTTAGAAAAACTGGACGTGCACAAGTCCATGGGGCCGGATGCGCTGCATCCGAGGGTGCTAAAGGAGTTGGCGGGTGAGATTGCAGAGCCATTAGCCATTATTTTTGAAAACTCATGGCGATCGGGGGAGGTCCCAGATGACTGGAAAAAGGCTAATGTAGTGCCCATCTTTAAAAAAGGGAAGAAGGAGGATCCGGGGAACTACAGGCCAGTCAGCCTCACCTCAGTCCCTGGAAAAATTATGGAGCAGGTCCTCAAGGAATCAATTATGAAACATTTAGAGGAGAGGAAAGTGATCAGGAACAGTCAGCATGGATTCACGAAGGGGAAGTCGTGCCTGACTAACCTAATTGCCTTCTATGATGAGATAACTGGCTCTGTGGATGAGGGGAAAGCAGTGGATGTGTTATTTCTTGACTTTAGCAAAGCTTTTGATACGGTCTCCCACAGTATTCTTGCCACCAAGTTAAAGAAGTATGGGCTGGATGAATGGACTGTAAGGTGGATAGAAAGCTGGCTAGATCGTCGGGCTCAACGGGTAGTGATCAATGGCTCCATGTCTAGTTGGCAGCCGGTTTCAAGTGGAGTGCCCCAAGGGTCGGTCCTGGGGCCGGTTTTGTTTAATATCTTTATTAATGATCTGGAGGATGGTGTGGACTGCACTCTCAGCAAGTTTGCAGATGACACTAAACTAGGAGGCGTGGTAGATACACTAGAGGGTAGGGATCGGATACAGAGGGACCTAGACAAATTAGAGGATTGGGCAGAAAAAAACCTGATGAGGTTCAACAAGGACAAGTGCAGAGTCCTGCACTTAGGACGGAAGAATCCCATGCACTGCTACAGACTAGGGACCGAATGGCTAGGTAGCAGTTCTGCTGAAAAGGACCTAGGGGTCACAGTGGACGAGAAGCTGGATATGAGTCAACAGTGTGCTCTTGTTGCCAAGAAGGCTAACGGCATTTTGGGCTGTATAAGTAGGGGCATTGCCAGCAGATCGAGGAACGTGATCGTTCCCCTTTATTCGACATTGGTGAGGCCTCATCTGGAATACTGTGTCCAGTTTTGGGCCCCACACTACAAGAAGGATGTGGAAAAATTGGAAAGAGTCCAGCGGAGGGCAACAAAAATGATTAGGGGTCTGGAGCACATGACTTATGAGGAGAGGCTGAGAGAACTGGGATTGTTTAGTCTCCAGAAGAGAAGAATGAGGGGGGATTTGATAGCAGCCTTCAACTACCTGAAGGGGGGTTCCAAAGAGGATGGAGCTCGGCTGTTCTCAGTGGTGGCAGATGACAGAACAAGGAGCAATGGTCTCAAGTTGCAGTGGGGGAGGGCCAGGTTGGATATCAGGAAAAACTATTTCACTAGGAGGGTGGTGAAACACTGGAATGCGTTACCTAGGGAGGTGGTGGAGTCTCCTTCCTTGGAGGTTTTTAAGGCCCGGCTTGACAAAGCCCTGGCTGGGATGATTTAGTTGGGAATTGGTCCTGCTTTGAGCAGGGGGTTGGACTAGATGACCTCTTGAGGTCCCTTCCAACTCTGATATTCTATGATTCTATGATTCTATGATTAAAAATGGAACAGCTTCAAGAGGAGAGATTGAGGGAGACCCACATCAGAATATCCCATAGCTCAGTGATTAGGGCACTCTCTTGAGAGATGGAATACCCATGTTTAAATCCTTTCTCCTCCTCTGGCAGAGGGAGGAATTGAACACCTGTCTCCCACAGCCCCGGTGACTGCTTTAGCGACTGAAAGCCTGAGCTAAAAGTTGTAAGGTGGGCACCCCACCTCCCTTCCTGATTTTGAATGGAACCCAATCTGGTATACAGCCTTGAAGTACACTTAGGGGTTTCTTTAACTCTCTGCTCCTAGGGGAATTTTGTGTGTGTCTGTATTGTTACACACATACTTGCTGACAGGTATTTTGAAATAAATTACCAAAATAATTGAAACTGGCATGATTATATAGTGTTATTTTGAAAAATAAAATTTGCAGAATTTTAAAATATTGTGTGCAGAATCTTTATTTTGTGTGTGTGCAAAATTCCCCTTATACAGACGAACAGCATATACCTGAGGAGTACATATAAAAAGAGCAACTGATATGTAGGTTAAATTGAAATTAGATCCTTTCATAAGTTGCTGTATGGGAACAATATTTGACAAAAGATATCTCAGCCTGAGGGCACAGACTCATTTTTGTAATAAACAGATCAAACAGATTTCCAATTTAGTTTACATTAAAAGAAATGATTAAGCAGAACTTGTTGTTCACATTCTTGATCTTCCTTTCAAAAACTGCTGTGCAAGAGTAACGTCACATCAAAACAGCAGGAGTAAAAAGCATAAATCAACTTGTCTGTGGTGTTATCTATGTTAAACTTCTCAAAAGAAGAATCTGATCAAAGCACTTAACTGTGAGGACTGAGATGAAGCAGTCTGATGTACTTAGCAGCCCCAGATATCCTTGCACAATAGAGTTTCACTTCAGACTTTAGAAGTGCCTGAAACTGTGATTATTTATTTAAAATTGCTCTTCTGCACAGACAACGATGCAGGAGACAAGGCCCTGTGATGATAAAGGATTGTTTTCTTTAACTTGTGTTCTCAACATCAGTCTCCACTTGTGTACAAAGCCTATACAGTATCTACCTGTGCATCTGATAATTATCAGAGTTGCATGCTGCAGATGGCAGTGCACAAAAAATTGTAAGCAGAGGCATATTGTAAACCAGGCTCTAAAAGTAATGCTAGATTGAGATCTGACTTTTCTAGGGAGACATTTTCATGCCTCTGCCCCTTCTTCCTCCCTCTCTGCCAAACACCTTGTCTCTTCACTTAGAACATTCTGTTTTTCTTGCATTCTCAGGCAAAGGTGCATATGATTCATTCTACATTCACAACAGATCACAAATTCTAAGGACGCTATTGTAAAAGCTGGAGACAAAAATGCTGGTTATCTAAGTTAATTTCCCTGGTAGGGCAACTTTGTTCTCAACAGTTTTCTTTTCTTTTCGTAGTTTGTGCAGTCTAGTTTTAAATGCCTCAAACAACAGGGCTTCTACTATTTCCTTTGGGAGACCATTTCACAGTCCAATAGATCTCATTATCCAGAAGTGTTGCTTATACTTCCTTTTACTGTAATCACATTGCTCTTAGTTATACCATCCCTTACTATTCTAAACAATTCCTCTCCCTTCTTGTTTACATTTTTAATTTAATTGTAGCTAGTTATATCCTGTCCTTCTCATTATGTAGAAAAGCTTTACATATATACTCCTCTAAATCTTTCCTGCATATATAAAATCTTGTATTCTCTTAATATTTTTGTTGCTCTTTTCTAAATTCCCTTCAATTGGTCTGCTCGTTTCCGTTATTTAAATGCCTAGAGCCGAACTCTGTATTCAAGGTGGAATCTTGATTGCTAACACCCTACAACTATTGTCTGTAGGGTTCTCTTCCTCTCAGCTCATCCAATTATTTGCCTGTTTAACCCACTTTTGATAAAACAATCTTTGTTGTAAAGTCACTTCAGGGAACAAATGCCAGCACATAGTTCTAATGGCAAGTGGTATTTCTGCTCACTTGGGAGGTAGGAAAGAATTATGCCTCTTCAATGCCTAGGTCAATGGTTTTCAAACTGTGGGTCGCGACCCAATACTGGATCACAGAATGTAAGGCACTGGGTCGCGTTGGCTCTGGTCATCATCGCTGACTGGGTCGTTAAAAGTCCCGTCGGCGGTGCTGCCCGGCTAAGGCAGGCTAGTCCCTACCTGTTCTGACACCACGCTGTACCCCAGAAGCGGCCAACAGCAGGTCTGGCTCCTAGGCAGGGGGGCCATTGGGCTTCACGTGCTGCCCCCACCTCAAGAACTCCCCACACTGGTTCTGAGGGCTTAATTAGGCCAGGTGAGCCCAATCAGACAATTAAACTGTGTGGAGGGAGCTAATTTGGAGAAGCTCACCTGTGAAGGAAGAAGAGGCTTGTATATAGCCCAGAAGCTCCAAGCAGAAGGGGACTGTAGGGAAGTCTGCTGCAGTCACTTCCTGGAGGAAGTTTGCAGGTTCCAGAGGTAAGTAGCCTACAGCTACTTCTTGAGAGGAGGGAGCTGGGAGGCTGGCAAACACAGAGGGTTTGGGAAGAAGCCAGCCAGGTAGGAAAGGCTCAGGGAAAGTGGCAGCAAGGTCTAGGAGGGGAGTAGACCTTGGCTGCTGATTAGAGGTCTGAGCTGGAATCTGGTGTAGGTGGGCCAGGGTTCTCCTATTGGCTGCTGAGGAAATGGCTCCAGCAGGGCAGTGAACTGGAAGACTGCTTGTGTCACTGCAGGAGTGGCTGAGTTAGGGCAGCAGGCATGAGGGCTGCCTGCCACTGTGGGTGAAAAGAGACTTTGAAAGAATACCCCAGAAGGGTAAACCATATGGTGACCTGTCTAGAGGGCCAAGTCATGAAGAAACAGTAGCAGTAACTCCTGGAGTGAGAGAGGGGCTGCAGATAGAGAGAGCAATGGAGAGATGGGATGCAACCACAGGAAGGGGTGTCAGCCTTGCTGAGCTAATCCCCACAGTGACCAGGAGGAGGTGCCATCTAGTGGTGCATAGAGTGCCCTGTGACACTAAGAATAGGTGTAATGTTATGTCTTTTATCTATTATTTTATTGGAAGGTAGTTTGTAACATTATCATAATCTCTAGGATAACCAATTCTGATGTTGCAGTGAGGAGTAAGTGTAACCCATACACCTTCGGGATGTGGTATTCTGTCCCATCTAGTGGCACCGAGACCACAGAGAGAGAGAGAGAGAGAAAATGAGTCTGCTCTACGGCCTTAGCAAAGAGCCAGTTGGTTTTTCGCTCATGCGGTAGAGGCTCATGCACTAAAGCTCCAGATGTCCCTGGGTCTGTTGGCATTGCATAAGCAGTAGGAGCAGAGAAACTCAACAACATCGTATGCTTTACTTACATCTTGTCTGCAGGCAAGTATCTCTAATAAAAACGGGAAGAAAAATACAGAAATATTTGTCTAAATGGAATCTTCTTCAAAGCTTTAATTGTGACAGCAGCGGGTAGGTCTTTAAGTTAGTCAGACTTCCCCCTACTTTCTGAGGGACACACTGAGACCACCTAATAGCTTCTTCTCTCGTCCTTCCTGTTGCAGTCTCTCGAATCTTTTTCCTCCACCACTATGAAGCCCAATTAAAAAATGTAGACCCACCCCCTTCCTATGACCCTGAACTTTGAGTTTGTGAAAGTATACAAATCCAAACCTGAATTTCACAGATGTGCTTATCTTTACAATAGACCGGGGGTTGGCAAACTTTTGGGTCCGAGGGCCACATCGGGGATTAGAAATTGTATGGTGGGCCATGAACGGTCACAAAATTGGGGTTGGGGAGCGGGTGTGGACTCTGGGGATGAGAGGTTTGGGGTGCAGGAGGGTGCTCCAGGCTGGGTTTGAGGGGTTTGGATAGCAGGAAGGGGATCAGGGCTGGGGCAGAAGGTTGGGGCATGGGGAGAGGCTCAGGGGGTGCAGGTTCTGAGCAGCACTTACCTCAAGCGACTCCCAGAAGCAGTGGTATGTTCTTTCTCTAGCTCCTACATAGAGGCGTGGCCAGGCAGCTCTGCACGCTCCCCCATCCACAGGCACCACCTCTGCAGCTCCCATTGGAGTGCATAGGAGCTGGAGTGGGGCCATGCCACAGCTTCTGGGAGCCATGTGGTACGGCCCCCAACCCAGCGCCCTGGCCGGAGCAGGGGCCAGCTTAAAACGTCTCGGGCCGTAGTTTGCCCACCCCTGAAATAGACCCATATTAAAACTCCAGGTCTGAACAACAGCAGACATTGAGGTATTTGAAATCTGGATCAGAATGTTGCAGCATAGGCTTACCTTTTACTTTTTAGGCACATAAGAAATCTCCAGTTTAAATTTGCCATAATGTGGCTTTGTTTTCCCCCCCTTGTTTTTTGTTTTAATATGAAACTTAAATGTTTAAAACAACATTCTGTATAGGTCATGTATGACGTTCTTCCTTTCAAGGATAATAGTACTCCTTGTGTTAGTTATTTGGGGGAAATGTGTGTCAGCTTCTTCCCCGCTGCTTTGCAGACACACCCAATGAGGCTCTTCCCAGACCTCACATCTTAAGAAATTTTCCTATAGTGCAAATTAATAGTTGTTACATCGAAGTAAACACAGGAAGTGTGTGTGTGTGTGGGGGGGTTGTTATAGAGGTGCGCATAGACCACGGAGTTACACAATGGAAGACAGACTTGCTTAGCTGAAGTATGCTCTTCAGGACATCCAAACTAATCCACTAGAATATCTTGTCCAATCTAATGTTTTTTAAAATCCATTCCTATAAGCACATATTAATTGACAATGTTTTCAACAGTGTTTTAAGATTGCTATGGTCAATATATTTGATTTAGCAAAATGCTGAGATCAAGGAATTTCCCAGTGAATAGCCAACAATTTCTGTCCAAAATATGGTAACTTTATAAGAAAATATGCTAATTAATTAGCACTCTGTTTATAGCAAACTAATGCATTCAGTCACTCCAGGAAGAAATTCAATTAAAAAAAACCCTACTTAAGTGGTATATTGATTTCAAATAACCCTTTGTCTAGATCTTGGAAGCCAATTAGGCTACAGGGCACCTGACCAAGGGCAATCAATATCAAAGAAATGTGCCTTAATTCAAACAGCTGTCTGTCTTCTGTCTGACCAGTCTACGAAGTATGGGACCTATCCTCCTCCCATTGAAGTAAATTGAGAATCTCCCCTTGATTTCAGTGACAGTAGGTTTCAGTCCTATGAATTATTTCTATTCATGATACTCAATTTCTTCTGCAGGCAGTTGAGAATCTCAGCGCAAGTATTTCACTTTTTTAACCTATGCGTATAATACTGAGAGATTTAGAAAGGCAAACTATTAATTTCCATTATTAATGGTATTCCAGTGTACCTCCACAGATTTAATTAGGGTTACTCCTGCTTTACACTGGTATAGGCGATATCGGAATCGGCCTCTATATCGTTATTTCCTAGACAATAACCTAACTTGGTACCTTTAGTATAATATAATCCTTATTCTAATCAGGATCCATTTTACTACCATACTTCCACATCATTTAAACAAACTATTTGTCTCATTTTACTGTCACAGTAAAAGGGAATAGCTTTTAGGATTCAACCACTCAACCAGATCTCTTTGGAAGGTTATTGTTAAATGGCACATCTGAACTATTGTGGCTAATAAGGTCAGCTAGAAGCTCCTTTACTACTAAATTGACCATGGGCCAGCTGCTTTAATTGGCATAGCTCCATTCCCTTCATTGATATACATGGCTGACTTAACCTGGCTGACAGTCCGATCCCACTATCTTCATTAGGGATTCGCCATTCAATGCCCAATTGTGACAGTACAAACTCTTCACCCTTTTGCTTTTCAGAGGCAAATACCTCCTTCATGGAGTGGGAGGTGTGACATGCACCCGATATTCCTCACAGTGATATTATTATGATATAGTTATACCATAATTATGCATTTTTATGCAAGATGTGTCATTGGGAAAATTATGATTTGCTGAATAGTATTATCCTATTTGTATGCATGTATCTTTTTTCATCTGAAGTTATGAATATTGACTGTATATCTGTATTTCAAATGTCGTTACACCTGGGTAATGCCCACTAGGCAAGATGCTTTCAGTCAGTTGGGTGGAAAGGGCCTATTCAGTGCAAGGAGCCATTAGAAAGAACAGTAGGTCTTAGGAAAAGCTCATCTCCCACCTGGTGAGCCTTCCTGAGAATGCTCCAAACAGCCTATAAGTAATGACTGCTATGACTCTACAAGGACATGTGATCAGATCACATGTCTCTGGATGCCATCTTGGGATGTCAGTATTTTTCCACAGAATGGTCTGGGAGCCAAGCTTTGGAACTAAGGGTTCCCGCCATATGCAAAAACTATATTACTCCTGGGGGTATTCTGCGCTACTGTGTGAATGCATAATTAATGAGCTGTGTATTTTTTTGTGCAGAAAAAAGCTGATGTTGGAATCTTGCTGCAGTTCCACCTTTTGCCCCCAGAGGGCACTGTGGTGACAGAACACAGCAGCAGCTCCTGGCCAGTGGGGGAAGAGAGCCTGCCTTCTTCACAGCGCTTGTCAGGCCAGGTCAGGAGACAGCGTGGGGTTGCTGGGGAGTCAAATGGGCTCATAAGGGCTAGTGGGGAGGACAGACTGGGGCAGAGGCTGAATGGGGATGGAGGCACAGGGCCACGGGGGGAAGGAGCTGCAGGGCCACATTATGATGGGGGACGGGGTACAGGAACAAATAGGGACAGGGGAGTGGCTGGATGGGGGAGAGGGTATGGGACCACGGGGATGGGGGAGGGGGTACTGGGCCACAGGGAGGGGTGCAGGCCACATGGAGATGGGGAGAGTTGGTGTCTGAGTGGGGGTAGAGGGACACATGTGGACAGGGGGTGCAGGAACACATGGGGACAGATGTGCCTGACTGAATGGGAGAGGCAAGGGGTCAGCCAGGGTCTGCATGGGGGAAGCTCCCTAACAATCCCTCCTCGCTCTTCCCCCCCCCCAAAAAAAATAACCCTGTTCCATACTTTTCACACCCATACCCAAAACAACCCTCCAAGTTCATACCCAGGCTCCTTCCCAGCAATTTACTTCCCTCTCCCTCAGCTCCTCCGTTACCCCTGACTCCCCAAGCCTTTGAACTGCCTCTGAGGGATACGGAAAATACAGTTCTGTATTGTAGTTTAAATGAATTCCTACTCAGAATTCTGTATTAATATCCCTAGTAAGAATTTATTTGTCAAACATTTCCTGAATCTTTTTTGTTGTCTGTATTGTTACGGACATGCTTGACAGGTATTTTTAAATAAATGACCCAAAATAATTGAAACTGATGTGATTCTATTATGTTGTGTTTGACCAATAAAATATGCAGATATAAAAATATTGTGCCCAGAATTTTTAACTTTTTGTTGCAGAATTCCCTCAGCAGTACTACATAAAGCAGGGAGTGACATCTGTGGTTCTTCACTCCCCCCACTCCTGAAAACAACTGAGAAACAAAGACTGAACTGGGGGAAGTGCTGGACCCAGGCTAAAGGGATTTCTAGCTTGTGTATGAAACACCTGGGAGATTCCAAGCTGTAAAGCAAATACAGGTAGCCTCTTAAGAATCTGCAGCCTGCTTGTATAGTCTCTTAAGGTGAGAATCTGCTAATTCATATCCAATCTATCTAGTATATTAAGCTTAGTTTGCGGGGTTTTTTGTTTATTTGCTAGGTAATCTGCTTTGATCTTTTAGATTTTAAGTGATAGCAATCTTTAGTAGTTAAACTTTTTATCTAAACCAGTGAGCTTTGACTTAGGGTGACCAGACGTCCCAATTTTATCGGGACTGTCCTGATATTTCCTTGCTTGTCCCGCGTCCCGACTGATGTGCGGTCGGGACACTGAACAAACAAGGAAATGCTCCGGAGCCCGGAAGTGCTCGCACCCGCGCCTCCCCAACTCCGCCACTTACTCCCCCCATTGTCTCCCTCCCCGAATCCCTGCCTCTTCCCCAGGCTCACCATTCCTCTTCCCTCCACAAGCACTGGAGGGAGGCCCGGGAGATGCAGGGGAAGCACGGGGCTGGGGTGAGTGCAAGTCCGGCCTGGCCCCAGTGCAGCGGCCCCGGGCAGTGGGACTCGGGAGCAGCCGCTGCTGCAGCTCCCACTGCCGCGGCGGGAGGAAGCGGCCGATGGCCAAGCTCGGCGGCTGCGGCTCTGGCGCCCGGGCCCGATTGGGTTGGCTCTTAATTAAGCTAAATTTGTTTGTCAATCTCTACTCACGTCTCCATTTTATTCTATATCGATTTGATTGATGTTGGAGGTAAAGAAATGGCATCACATCTGTGCTGTTTTTAGTTTGGTACTGTAATGTTTTTTCATTCACAAAGAACAAACAGATTCTTTCAGAATGATCTTCACTTTAGAATAAGTGAATAATAAAACTAGTCTCCATCTGAGATAGCATGCAGGGTGTGTCCCTTTTACAATCTGCACCAAACTGAACATACCATAATTGCTAATCTGTCTCAATAGACAGAGCCCCAGAGATTTAAACATGTGATTTTTTTTTTTTAAAGTGTATTGAAGTTTCTGTATTTTAAAGAAAAAGTTTCCCACTTAGATTGGAGAAAAATATATTGTCAGGATTACCTAAGCAATTCTGAACTCAAAACATACAATGGTAATAAAATCTTGATTGTACCTGTGGTATAACCTGTGCCACCTTTGGGTTTTTTGTGTAACAGGCCTGGCATTATCATGTTGTAATGTTTCAACTGTAATGTGCATTCTTTGGTTTGAGTTTATGTCCTTTCTTTATGTGACCAACCAGCGACTTGAGTGGCTGGGCCAAATCCTTGGGGTCTGGCAGATCTGCACAAAACATAAACCAGGCTGTCTGCAAATGTGGCATAGAACTCACCTATTGTAATTCTAAATTCCTGGACTACTGCATACAGATCGGCTCCCTCAGTGTGAGTTAAAACAGCTCTTATGTTGGAGCAGACTAAGACACCAACAGGCCAAAGCCACACCATTGGGGGGCCCTGTCCCTGCTGCTGGCATAGCAGCAGGGAAGAAGAGTGGCATAGGAGCTTCGGTACCATCAGTGTCCACCTTGCACTGGGGTGATCTTCCCATGGCTGGAGGATTTCACCATAGTTTAGTGCAAATTATACCCCTGGGGGAATTCTTCACCACTGTGGATGCACAGAATTCATGCGTCCTGTACACAATTTTTTTTCCTGCAGAAAGTATGTCCAAAAAGTGCTGCAGTTCTGTCTCTCTCCCACCAGAGGCCACTGTAGTGCCAGAACAGCCAGCAGCATGAACGAAGCTGGCAGTTCTGGCACCACAGCAGCCTCTGGTGGGAACTGCAGCACTTCTGAGCAGAATGTATTTTCTGTGGCTGGGGGAAAAAATTCTGTGCTTGTGCAGAGTTGCAGAATTCCCCCAAGAGTAGAAGTTTATCCCAGCACCCTGCCTGCGGAGTCAGGTTAGGACCGAATGGGGCACATGAGTCTGCTGGGGGGGAAGGGTTCAGAATGGTTAGTGGGGACAAACTGGGGCATGGGCTCAGGAGCTAGTGGGATAACAGCATTGAGTTGGGAGCTGAATGGGAGTGGATGTGCAAGGCCACATGGAGAGGGGGGCTGCAGGGATACTTGGGAATGGGGGAGGAGGCTGCAGAGACCCATGAAGAGGGAGGTGCAGAGACAAGGGCAGATGTGCCTGACTATATGGGAGAGCTTAGGGTCTGAATGTGGGAGGCTCCCCAACTCCCTAACAATCCCATCTTCCCCCTGCCCCCCAAAAATCTGTTCCATGCTTCTCCCACCCAACAACCCTCCTGGATCACTCCAGGATCGTTTCCTCTCCCTCAGCTTCTCTGTTACCCCTGACGCGCCCCCCCCCTCCAGCCTTTGCATTACTTCTGATAGGTGCAGGAAATACAATTCTGTATTGTCATTTAAATGAATTACTTTTATTGGGCCAGAGTGTAATCTCTATAAGATTACGGAGTGTTTTGCATATATCATTCATCAAAATTCTTGTGTGAAATTTGTTTCAATCCCTTAGGATGCAAGCCTATGTTCTAACGCCTTTGGGTGGACTGCAGTGCCTTGCTACCTTGAGATACTGTTAGTAGCACTCTGGGCACTGATGTTGCATGAAGGAGGCTGCCAGCTCAGCTATGAGCAATTAAACACTTTCTGTTGGGGATTATGAGCACCTAGGTGGTAATCATTGGGCTAACGATGTAATTGGGCAGAAGTAAGTGGAAGGAGCTGGAAGCAAGGAAGCTCAGAAAGTGAGCCTAGGCTGAGGACTGCAGGCTGCAGGGAAGTCTTTCTTGCTGTAAACCTGAATTATATTGTAATATTTTGTCAAGGAAGAATAAACACACACTTAGTGAAAGGGTAACAACCTGATATGTGTTTGTGACAATGAGACCACACAAAGTGGCTGGGCAGTGCCAGTGACAGAGGTGCCCTGTGGCAGATGCAGAGGTTAGATGTCTGAGCAATCAAGATATTGACTTGTCACTCATACAAAAGAAGATTTGTTTTAGCCCAGTTAATGCTATATTGAAATACTATAAAAATCTACTATACTGTGGGGTTAGATTTTTAGAAGTCCGTGGGAGTTTTGCCATTAATGAAGCCAGCATTTCACCTTATATTTTGTATGTTTTGACCATAGGTATCTTATCAAAATTTTAGGATCACTGCATTTCTCACATTATCAGTTGTCTATTGAAAGATTTCATCTGTGTGATTCTGTCTTAAATGGCCTGATCTTGGCTTGCCCTATTGAATGTGACTTACATTCTTTTCATAATCAGATGAATCCCATTTTAAGACATTCAACACAGGGAAAGAGGATAAGAGGCGCAGATTGCCAGCAAAGCTGTCATAGGATGCTATAATTCACTTCGATTTGGAAATCTCTTACAGTGAGTAACAACTAGGCAAAAGACGTATTATTTCTCTTAGCAGAGATTCTAATTTTCCAGACCATTTCATTGCCTACTGGCAATTGTCTAGTTCAAGCCTAAGCATCCCAGCTTTGAGCATAGAAACCAGCTATTACGAGGCCTTTTGCATCCTATTTTTCTCAGTCAATTAAAGAAACCCCCATGTATTCAAACTTTCCTTAAACAGAATATTAAGATTCCAAAAAATCAGTTCTTTTGACTGCCATACCCCACATCAAGAAAGCAATGTCAGGTGACCACATAAGGTCATGTCTTACCACTGATTTTTTTACATAAAAGATCAATTTGCTGAACTGGGACTTCAGTGGTTGGTACACCACCACGAGGTACAAAGTATAGGAGATGAGATTGTGTCACCAAGATCCACACATGGAGAGACCTCTCCATACATACATCTTGCCTGTGCCATACGAAAGTGGCATCCTTTAGATTTTCCAGTCCTTCCAACCCCCTATTTAAAAATAAAAAGGAATGTCTGTCTTTTGAGCATCATAGAGTCTTCCTAGGCATTATTTCATCAGTCATTTTCCCTTTTTGTTAATACAGTAAATCTCACTCATAGGTGTTGCTCCCAAACTTCACAAATGCAAAATAAATCTTCCTTAAAGTGAACCATAAAAGGAATGACATCATTGAAGTAAAAGACTGCAGATGGGACTTCAGAATAGTATATACATTTACAAAATAGCAGAGCATGCTTATATTCAATCAACAGGTCCTCCATCTTTACTAATATTAACATAGAAGATTATGGTTTTCTATTCTCCCACAATGGAGTTATTGCTTAACCGTGGTAATAGTTGGGGAAATACATAGGTCGTGTGGTGTGGCTGAGTGGTTGAAGCACAACTGATCAGAGTAATATTGATGTGTTATTTTAAATACACACAAGTGAAAAATATCACTCAGTTACTGATACTTCTGAGCAGGAAACATGATCTGTTTAGTCAGATATAAAGAATTAAAACAAAGAAAAGCTGACAGCATTGATGGAACTATATTTTAATGTCATGAAGTAGTGTGCCACAAATTAGAAAGCACTGCATTGTTTATATACAGAGAAGTCTTTTAGGCCTTTTTTATAGAAGAGCAGCAACACAAATCAAAACAGTGACAAAAATATTAAGTGATCAATATTAACATAATCTTTAAATAGATTCATTAACTGCAGGAGGTTCAAAAGAAAGATGCATTTGGCTACTAGTATTAGGGTTATAGTACAAATTCAAGGGTATGTCTTCACTACCCACCGGATTGGTGGGTAGCGATCTATCCAGCGGGGATCGAGTTAGTCTAGACGCGATAAATCGACCCCCAAGTGCTCTCCTGTACTCCAGCGCCATGAGAGGCACAAGCAGAGTCAACCAGGAACGGCAGCAGTAAGTCAATCTAAGTACATCGACTTCAGCTGAAGATGCATAACTTAGATCGATTCCTCCCCGCCCCCAGTGTAGACAAGGGCCAAGTCTACAACTCCAGATATTTAGATGCACCTGACATCTGTTACTGCCGCAATTGTGCTGAAAAATAATAGGCCAGATTCCCTAGCGCGATGCTGCTAATTTTGCTCCTGGGAGAATTCTGCGCCAAAAAAAAATTAAAAATTCTGCACACAGTATTTTAAAATTCTGCATATCTTTGTCAAAACAACACTATATAATCATGCCAGTTTCAATTATTTTTGTAATTTATTTGAAAATACCTGTCGGCAAGTATGTTTGTAACAATACAGACCAAAAAAAAGGTTTAGGTAATTTTTTTTTTTAATAAATAGATTCCTTACTAGGCGTATTAATACAGAAGTTGGTCCAATAAAAGATATTACAACATCCACCTTGTATCTCACATTAGGAAAGGTCATGCAAAACTGCAATTATTTGCAGTGCACACATTATTCACTAACCTGTCAACACTTGAATGCTTTAAATGTAACTTTAAGTATAGTTTTGCTATTGAATTTACAGGAGGAGGAGTTTGTACACAATTTTTATAGTATCTGCCTTCCACTAGCCAGCATTCATATATTTTAAAATAGTAGAGATTTATCTGAGTCCTTAGACTTGTGTTTAGAAGAACCTTGGTGGGAAGGATAAAGACTAGGTCCTCCCTGACGAGTGTCATAATATTAGAGGTAGTTGGAGTCCTGAAACTACTTAAGATTTTTCTTTTGGTAGAAAAGCTGTAGTCCAAGAACTTCTGACAATAAAAACACAGTGATGAGATGAAAATTATTAAAGACAAAAACCACCCACAAATGCAATGAGTGGACTAATTCCACAGAGTATAATATTTTTTTTTTTCAGCTAACAAAAACAACTGTTGAAGATTAATCCTTTTGTGTTGGATATTTTTGTTTGTGAAATCCATTGCCACATAGAAACAGCTGGTGCCAAGGAGTTAAGCTTCCTGGATTAGTTCAGAGCATTGAATAGATGCAATCAAGTAAATTCAAATAAGATTCCACAAGCTGTTTAAAAAAGCAGTGTCAGGTTAGATTTGACCATATAGTCTCAGATAGATATAGTTTTAAAATAGGCCCTTTCAGTGATATCTAAAAAGCTCAGTGTTTGGCCAACTTCATTATTGTCAAATTTATGGCAAGGTTTACAGAGTACGTGACTTTTTGCCCACATTTTCTACTGCCTCAGAGAATCTGAAGGGAAAAAAAAATGACACATCCCAGTTCAACACTAGTACCTGTGTGTATGTGCCACTGTACTGTAAGTGACACAATTATATATAAAAAACCCCTAGACTTAACAAAATTACAATCATTTTAATTAGTCCTTTATTTTTCCACACAGTGACAAAATTCTTCAGCTTCCAAATCTTGAAGTCCTTATTCAGTTTCCTTTTTCTCAGATTTTTACTCAGGCAAAACTCCTGTAATTCTTAAGCCCTTCTTCAATTCTCCTCCAACTCTCATTGGGCCAAACCCTGATGGCTTTAGGGCCGGAAGCCATCCCATTCCGGTCAATGTGGCTACTCTTTTCAGTCAGGTGGGCTGGATTTGACCCATTGGTTTTAAGAGTTTTGTCTAAATGAGGATTTTGGAATATGTCAGATTATGAACTAAAGTCTGTGAAAACAAACAATGATAGGCTTTTGTTCTGTGTTTCTCTTGAAATTTTGCACCTATTTGCCAGGTGTATTTGGACACAGTGTGATACGAATGAGCCTCTGTTAGGATTCCTTCCAAGACCTTGTTCCCCTCGGCTTTCCAAGAACTCAGTTTGACTTCAGATTTTGTCGCTCAGGTAGCTTTACTTGGTATATAGCAAAGCTATGCTCAGATTACCAGATTCAAGCATAGGGCGTGGATATAGGGCATACCATATATCCACAGTTACATTGCATCATACATTTTGGAATTGGCTTGGTTACTTTGTAGGAACCAATCCCTGTACAACATGCTCTATCCATGTGCTGTTCATGCATAATCTGATCTCTGTTTTAGCTTACATTTAGGCTTGTTTACTAATACCAGGATGATCCTGCTGATTTTAGCTAGCCATCCTGACTCCAGCATACCGCTTGTTATGACAACATAATCTTCCGTTCACCATCCCAATCACACCTACTAAGAAATGAGGCAAGTTACTTATATCAAGCTAGGCCTCCAGCCTCCCCAGGCATGCAGTTAGATGTAAGGGTGAATAGCCTAATTAGTTTAAAAAAAAAAAAAAAAAAAAAAAAAAGTTAGTATATTTCTACCTGAAAGTCTAAGACCTTCATGCATGCCCAGGAAACTGCATATTTAACTCTAGCCCTCTGGTTTTGTGACTGAAGCTACTGGACATGTCCGATCAGGGTACAGAACAGTCCTAGCTTCCTTGTGGCTCAAACATATGGTACAGATCAAGGAAAATTTGCAGCTGTCTGGCAAAACATTGTCTTGCTAGCACCTGTCATACACTTTAAGCTTTTCAGTAGATTTCCCAAGTGTGCATTCAGTTGCAGGATCACTATTTCTATGCTGATACTTTCTGTTCATGCTACATTCTAGCACTTCTCAGAAACAAATGGAGCTAGCACTTGCAATGCATCACATATTGCAAGTTCTCTATATATACAAATTAATTTCAACCTGCTCTGCCAAATCCTGTGCAGTGCTGTTGGACTGACTAAATTAAGAGGTTTCCCAAATGTATGCTTGTGATATTGTCTGAGACATACCAAGTTCCATCCAGAAGATAGTTGTATTATCTGGAATATCCAGCCTATCTCTTAATTTTCATGTGTTGAATGTTATGCCAGGAATTGATTCTGGGAGGTCCTTCATAGTTTAGCCCAAAAGTGATAGTCTGATGTTGTCTGGCCACAACAGAAGAAAGAAAGGAAGCAATGATGTGATTTAATTAGGTCTCAACTTTATTCACTTAAAATCTGGGAGTACCCAGCTAGAAATTGTACAGTGTGGGTTCATCATTTTCTTAATAATTTCCACATAATCCCCAATGTGGGTTGATTGGGAACCTCCCACTTTTCCTTCGCATGAGGGATAAAAAGGGCTAGAAAAGGATGGGTGTCTGCTGTACCAGATGTAGGAGCCCCAAAACACCTTCCTCAGCTCTCTTAAGAGTGCTTTCTTTCAAATCCTCTTCCAATCCATTTTATTGGGTAACCGTACCTGCACTGGACATCTGACAATAGATTTATGTACTAAGTTGTGACATTATAACCTAGCTCCTCCATCCCATCCCACCAGGATTGAAACCTGCTGTGGGGAAGGAAGGAAGGGCAGTGCCGCCGCCCCTGCACTTGGTCCAGCTTCTTACTCTTCATTACTCTATCCGCATACAATTTTCCCCTCTACTACCTCTTCATTGAAAGAGGACTCCTTAAAGGGACAACAACCCCTTTTCTTCTGGCCAGCTGGATGAGGATGCACGGTATAGAACTTCAGTGAGCACATTTTAATAGTTTTACTCATAGAAATATCAAGTATCAGGTGATACTTTTTGTAGAGATATACCATAGCACTTTCCTGGAATTATTCAGATGATACCTTTGATAAGGGGGGAGATAAAGTAGCATGAATTAACCAGCAAAACCAAATTATTTATTATGTGTTCTCTTGCTGCTTTCCGCTTCTTCACTAAGGAATTAAATGTAATCACATCAGTGAGTCTAAGAGGGTGCACAGGGTGGGAACAAAGATTGTCATTCTAGTTTGATTAGAACAGACTTTTCCATTTTTTTCTACTACTTCATGAAATACGGTGTTTCTCAAATGATAAGCTATGAACAGTGACCTCACCATGATGACTAGCTTGCTCACATGATCTAAGGCCTGCAAGGTGCATTGTTCAGTCATGTGCACTGTTAACAGAATCAATGACATTAGAGATAAAAGACTTTTGTCATGTAGACTATCTCTGGGCCTGTACTGTTCCCTACAGCACAGTTCCTGTACTTTGTCCAATTTAGCTTTAAAAATCTCTAACGATGAGACACCTACCATATTCAGGCTTGATTCTCCACTCCAAATGGGAGTGGTAGCATGTTGCTAGGCAATGGAGAATTAAGCCTCTATATTCCAAGAATAGGGCCCAATCAGTCTGGCCCTATAGTTGTAAATAGTGCTGTAATGTCTGTAATCTGTGTTTAGCTTGTCAAAATTTAAATCCAAGTTGCACACAGTTCTGCTCTTGATAGTTGCTCTAGTGAGAGGTGAGCACTAGGTACGCTTTATTCAAAGGAACTCCGGTGGGAAAAAAAAGTCCTGTGTGGGCAAAGTTGCAAACTTTTTAATACTACTGCTGGGATAAAATATATGATTTACTATGTGAAAGCTTAAGCTTTTGAAGTTCCTCTAGAGAATAAGTTAAAGATAGTGGGACTCAGGTTATGTCTTCACTGACCAAAAAAAAAAAAAAAAAAAGGGGATAACTAATGTGTGTTAGCTAAATATAGTGGAGACAAGGGACTTAAGTTTTACTGTGAAGTAAACTAGGTGAGGCTAACCTCAGGTGGGTCTATAGTGCTGATCCCCTCATCTAGCTGTCATACAATAAACACTACAGGTGCTTTGTCTCCACTTAGAATTTTACAGTGTGATCACTCACATGTTAGGTATCTTGCTATTTTTACAGCTTGGTGTCAGTGAAGGCAAAGGCTTAGACTGGCTGTCTTTATAGAGAAAAATCTCCTATTTTCCAAAGGAGTTTTGCCTGAATAAGGAATTCAGGATCAAGCAGAGTGTACTTAGTGCTCTCCTCTTGCTGTAATTACCCAGTTAATTCCCTGGAAACAATCAGCTTTTGTTGGAGGACCCAGATCTGAATTACTTGAGAAAGACCTGAAATTTGTGATGTGGACATGTGAGATTTTCTTTCTTTTTCATTATGCAGTTTTAAAGTGCCGAACAGAGATTTTTAACAGCTTGTGGCAGCTTTGTTTTGGCTCCAGAATGGTCCCCTAAAGGGACATCTGGAATGTTTACCGCATTGTAATCTTGTATTCCTGTTATGTAATCACATTCTAACCCAATTTTTTTTTAACAGATTTTTTTATTTTAGGTATTTCCTTGCTATGCTCCTGTGAATATAGCTGAAGTCTGACAAGTATTCTTGATCCAAGTGTGCCAGTGTAGGAATGACCTTGATATGTTTAACTGCGACTCCAAATATCATTAGAATCCTCACACCTCCATGGCAGAACATCAGCAGCTGTAAATGCTCCTAGAAGTTTTATCTGCTGCACTGTACTTCTTGTTGTAATAGCTTAATGATTCTTTAAAAGTCTACACTCAGGGGTTGAGTAAGGTTTCCTGGGGTCTTGGGCCAGAGCAAATGGGGAGGCCCCGCCCCACTCTTGACACCTGTGGCCCTGCCCCCATTCCACCCCTTCTGCCCGTGGCCCCACCCACAGCCCCCCTCTTTCTACCCCTTCCTCGGGCCCATCCCTGTTCCACCCAGGGTTCACCCCATCCCACCTTCCCCTGCAGCCCCAAGACCGGAGAAGCGCCATAGCCTCGGGGAGCGAGAGCTCCTCCAGTCCCAGGGTCGCAGTGGGGGTCCCGGTGCTGGGGCTTCCCTCACCACCCCCCAGGCTTCTGTGGGGGACCAGGGCTGGGGCGCTGGGGATTCTCCCGCCCCGCCAGCCATTTTTGCTGGAGAGCAGAGTCAGTCGCAGGGGCTTCCTCTGCTGCCCCGCAGCTTCTGCTGGGGATTAGTGGAGGGCACTGGTGGGGGGCTTGCTCTGAACCACGGCTTTTGCTGGGGATTGAGTTGGTAGCCACTGGGAGGGATGACTTCCCCTATCCCTAGGCTTCATCCAGGGATAGGGTCTGCAGCGAGGGATCCCCCCGCCCCAGTCGCCAGCCCAGTGTTGCTGCTGGGGAGTGGGTGCAGGGGCTTCCCCCGCCTGAGGGCTGCAGTGGAGTGGGGTTGGGGCGCAGTGCCTTTCCTTGCCCCGCTTGTGGATTTTTTCTGGGGGCCCCCCAGTTGGACAGGGCCCATGGGCATGGGCCCCATGTGCCCAGTAGCTAATCCACCACTATCTACAACCAGTGGTTTTCAAACTCTAGTATTGGTGACCCCTTTCACACACCAAACCTATGAGTGCGATTCCCCCCTTATAAATTAAAACCACTTTTTTTTATATTTAACACTATTATAAATGCTGGAGGTGAAGCGGAGTTTGGAGATAGAAGCTGACAGCTCGTGACCCCCCATGTAATAACCTTGCGACCCCCTGAGGGGTCACGACCCCTGGTTTGAGAACACCTGATCTACACTGAGTAGTAGTTGTTATCAATTTTTCCTTTTTGCCACATTTGAATTTTAAATATTTAAAAGCACTTGCAAGGCCTCAGCACCTGTCTCCAGTTTAGCCTGTCATGCAAGTTACACAAATATGAGTTACTGTAGCACACAGCAGTGTGTCCTTCCTCTGCATTGGTGCCCCATTTCATCACTAGAATAGATTACGAGAAAGAGTTCTCTACTTGTAACAAATTCTTGGTAGCTCATTTAGGGGTCAGTCTTGGGTGCTGAGCACCTCCGATCCCATTGAGGCTTGGCAGAATTTGGCCATTCGTTCCTGCATACTGTATTGTGAATTCCTTCATTCTTTAAATGAATGTCAGGTTCTTTTTAGAGAAGTTGTTTGTTCTTTTTGTCTGTATGATGATGTTTTATGTGGTAGATTTATCTAATATTCTTGACACTGGTGAGGTTTCTTCCTGTACTCAGCCTTTCTGTTCTCCCAAGGACTAGCCAGCTGGGATAGTGGGTTTTTTTTTTTCCAGAGATTTTGCAATGTTTTGTTCACCGCTATTCATTCTTGTAATAATTAGCCCAATCCACACCACAAGAAAAGAAAGTTGTATTAATTGATATGTGCTGTCTCCACTATCATTTGCTTTGTCTTTTCAGGGCATAGTGGAATTCCCTGATAAATCTGGTTATAAGGCAGTTTTTTATCCACCCCTAATACCATTTACTACCTTTTGTTCAGGAACTGTAGATAGGTACATACTATAAGGAGAGGGGGCAAGGTGTAACATTGTTAGGTATCTAGTTTTTACAGCTTGGAGCTCTGCACCACAAAATAGTGATGTCATGTTGCTGTTGGGTCCCCCCCCCCCCAAGCAACCATATAATACAGTCAATCAGAATGACCTTTATTTGACATTGAGAGCAACAAAACAAGAAAGTACTAAAGCAAGCCATCCATGGGACAGCACGCAATCTGTGGTTGGCCTGTAGCAGGCTGTGTTTGAACACATAATGGCTGCCTTTGCTGTAGGACAGGACTTTCTCCATTTAGAGGTACACTATATGGGACACACATCATAACAGAGACAGGTTGCAAACATCATATCTCATGCCCCTCCTTTTTGTTTTGAGCAGAAATGGGGGAAGGTGAATGAGATCATCCTCAGGATAGCCTGAGGGTTCCTGCCACCATTGTGATCTTGCCGGTTGTGATTATGGGGACAACTCTGAGCAAGTGGTGAAATGGTCACTGTCTCTTTGAAGGTCCCTTCCACTGAGGATAGGGCTGTCAACACTTCTGAGGTATGGGGTGTGACAAAGTTCCTCCTCTACCTTGGTGGGTCCTGCGCTTATTGGTGGATTTGCTTGCTTCACAGATTCACCCTGTGGGTCAGGAAACAGTCCAGAGACCTTCCCCTCTGGTAGAAGCTATAGTCCAGGTCAATTCCTCCTGTGTTTGATCAGGAGTTGGGAGGTATGGGGGGGAACCCGGGCCCGCCCTCTCCTCCGGGTTCCAGCCCAGGGCCCTGTGGACTGCAGCTGTTTAGAGTGCCTCCTGGTACAGTTGCACGACACCTACAATTCCCTGGGCTACTTCCCCATGGCCTTCTCCCAACACCTTCTTTGTCCTCACTACCGGACCTTCTTCCTGATGTCTGATAACGCTTGTACTTCTCAGTCCTCCATCAGTATGCCTACTCACTCTCAGCTTCTTGCACACCTCTTGCTCCCACTTCCTCACACACACTTCCTCTTCTGACTCCCTGGCTTGACTGGAGTGAGCCCTTTTATACCATCAGAGGGACCTTAATTAGAGTCAGGTGCTTAACTGCCTCACCTG
This sequence comes from Trachemys scripta elegans, assembly GCF_013100865.1. Classification (NCBI taxonomy): domain Eukaryota; kingdom Metazoa; phylum Chordata; order Testudines; family Emydidae; genus Trachemys; species Trachemys scripta. The sequence continues at coordinate 53,640,124 of NC_048308.1, read as the reverse complement.
ACTCTTAGCAGGTTAATTGGAGTCAGGTGGCCTATTAGTCTGGAGCAGCCCCTCCTCTGGTCACTCAGGGAACAGAAAACTACTTATCCAGTGGCCAGTATATCTCCCTTCTTCTACTCTGCTGTTCCCAACTGGTCTGGGTCTATCACATATCCCTCCCCCATGCTCAACACCAACGGGTTGGGCAGCTTGGGACACCAGACCGTATACACGATAAGCTATCGGCATTGCCATGGCAACTCCCTGCTCTGTGCTGTATGTGGAACTGGAAAGGTTGGAGGGATAAGAACCACCTGGTTACCCTTGTGTTCTTTTCCTTGTTCCGTTGCATCCATTGAAGAGGGGCATGGTTGGTCATGAGGACAAATCTGCACCCCAGCAGGTAGTAACGCAGCGTTTCCATGGCCCATTTTACGGTGAGGCATTCTCTCTCTACCATGGCGTATTTTTGTTCCCTCGGAAGGAGTTTCCTGCTGAGGTAGAGAATTGGGTGTTCCTCTTCCCCAGCCATCTGCGAAAGGACAGCCACTAGCCCCACCTCGGATGCATCTGTCTGAAGAACGAATTCCTTGGTGAAATCCAGGGCCATCAATACGGGGTTACTGCAGAGGGCAGTCTGTAGGTCTGCCAATGCCCTCTCTGCTGCGGACCATCTGACTGGATCCAGACCACGGGCCTTCACTAAGTCCATTAGGGGACTTGCCCTTGTGGCAAAATGGGGAATGAAACGCCGGTAATATTCCACCACCCCTAGGAATGCTCGGACCTGCTTCTTACTACTTGGTCGTGGCCAATTTTGGATGGCCTCTAACTTGTTCAGTTGAGGTTTCACCAGACCTTTTCCTACCACGTAGCCAAGATATTTGGCCTCTGTGAACCCCACAGCACACTTAACAGGGTTTGCCATAAGGCCAGCACGCCTGAAGGTATCAAGGACCGCCCCCCCTTCTTCAAGTGGGTTTCCCAGTCTGGGGTATGAATCACCACGTCGTCCAAGTAGGCCGCAGCATAGCTGGCATGGGGGTGTAATAACTTGTCCATGAGGCGCTGAAAGGTAACTGGGGCCCCATGTAGTCCAAAAGGAAGGACCGTATACTGGAAAAGACCCTCTGGTGTAGAGAACGCTGTCTTCTCCTTTGCATCTTCAGCTAGGGGAATCTGCCAGTACCCCTTTATCAAGTCTAGGGTCGTCTACTAATTAGTCTATGCGGGATATAGGGTAGGCATCAAACTGGGATCTCAATTAGTCACCGGAAGTCATTGCAGAACCTTGTGGTGCCATCAGGTTTGGGCACCAACACTATTGGGCTGGACCACTGACTGAGAGATTCTTCAATGATCCTCATCTCCAGCATTTTCCTGACTTCTGCTTTTATTTCCTCCCTTTTGGCTGCTGGCACCCGGAAGGGCCTCATTGTTACTCTGGCCTCAAGGTTCGTGACGATGTGATGATATGTCCCAGTTGTGCAACCCGGCTTTGTTGAGAATACATCTTGATATTGGGCGATCATCTCAGTTACCGCTTTCTTCTGGGCTGTTGTTAGATCGGGAGACACCCTCACCTGTCCAGGGTTTTTGTTCCCTGGGTGTAGGTCTTCCCGAACCACTGTGCACGCCTCTCGGGTAAACCAGGGTTTCAGAAGGTTGACATGATATATCTGTTCTAGTTTTCGACGTCCCAGTTATCGCACCTTGTAATTTACATCCCCTACGGGTTCAACTATTTCGTAGGGCCCTTGCCACTGGGCCAACAGCTTACTTTCGGCTGTGGGTACCAGTACCATTACTCGGTCACCGGGCTGAAACTGATGAGCCTTGACTTGACGATTGTAGTAGGTTTGCTGGGCCTCTTGGACCTTTTCTAGGTGCTCCCTCACTATGGGAGTGACCTGCGTTAGCCGGTCTCATCTGTAGCACATGCTCTACTATGTTCTTCCCCTCACTGGGTTCCTCTTCCCAAATTTCCATGGCTATGTCCAGGATGCCTCGGGGGTTGCGCCCATATAACAGCTCAAAGGGGGAGAATCCAGTTGAGGCCTGAGGTACCTCCCGGCTAGCGAACATAAGGTAAGGTAGTAGGGTGTCCCAGTCCTTCCCGTCCTGACTTACCACCTTCCTGATCATAGCCTTGAGGGTTCGGTTAAACTTTCTACCAACCCATCAGTCTGCGGATGATACCCTGAGAACTTCAGTCTATGTATATGGAGCAGCGTACAGAGGTCCTTCATTAGCTTCAACATAAATGGGGTTCCTTGGTCTGTTAATATCTCCTCTGGTAGCCCCACTCGGGCAAAGATCCCCACCAACTCCTTAGCTATCGTTTTAGAGGCTGTGTTTCGCAGGGGAACGGCTTCTGGGTAGCGAGTAGCATAATCCAGAATGACAAGTATATATTGGTGGCCCCGGGCTGTCTTCTCCAGGGGTCTCACTAGGTCCATGGCTATTCGCTCGAAGGGGACCTCTATGATGTGAAGGGGTACTAAAGGTGCCCTCAAGTGGGGACGGGGACTGTGCAGCTGACACTCCGGGCAGGACGCACAGTACCTCCGCACTTCTTCATGTACTCCGGGCCAGAAGAACCGTCGTAGGACCCTGGCCAGGGTTTTCTCTACCTCCAAATGCTCCCCAAAAAGATGACTATGGGCAAGTCTTAATACAGCATTCTGGTGTTTGAGGTACTAGGATCTGCAGTACCTTCTGCCCCTGTACTGGTGCAACCCGGTATAAGAGATCCTTCTTCATTATGAAGTAGGGTCCTGGTCCCTGGGTTTTCCCTTCCATGGGGACCCCATCTATTTCAGTCACCTACTTCCTAATGTTGTTGTACCTTGGGTCTTCTGCCTGGTCCCATCCAAAATGTCCTCTTCTGGGGCTAATCTGCCCGAGATCTAGGGGGCCAGTCTCTGTTGCCTCTACTGGTTCAGAAGTGTTAGGGTGGGGGTCAGACTTGGGTGCTTCTTCCTCCTGGGTGGCCTCCATTCAGCTGCTCGTGTCTGCCTACCTTCGAGAGCGACCCTCTGGCTTTGGGTCAGTATTCGAGTTCCCAAGGCCTTAGCTGCCCTCCTTTCCCTTTTTGTCTGTCTACCCTGTCTGGGAGTGGAGAACAAATCTGGGGATATTTTAGAGAAGATTGGGGGTTGACAGTCTACTGTGGATGCCTCACTAACTTCAGGGTTCCCCCTTTCTCCAATCCCCTTACCGGGAGTAAGTCTCCAAACCCTGGGAAGTCCCTCCCTATGAGCACCTGGTATGGGAGTTTAGGGACTACACCTGCTGCTACCTCAGTAGTGTTCCCCTGAATCTTGATTTTTACTGGGATGGTAGGGTAATAACCAACTGTCCCATGGACACAGGTTATCCCCGTATGCTTAGCCCACAGCAGCTGACTATGCTTCACGAGCTTCCCCGAAACAAGCGTGCTAGCACTCCCCGAATCAACCAGTGCCGTGGTCTCTACCCCATTTAGTTTCACTGGTCTGGTATACATATGTGGGGTTAGTGAGACCCCCCACAAGGTGGATTAGGGAACATGGGTCTGCCCAGTTCCCCAGGTTACACTGCATAGGCTCCTCAGCATTGGGACACTGTGCAGCTATATGTCCCCACTCCCCGCAGACATAACATCTGTATGGAGCCCTAGGCATTCCCAGGTCTCTTGGTTTGGGCAGTCTAACATCACGATCCTCTTTTCCCTCAGTGCTCCAACTCTTTGTGGCCTCTAGTGGGCCTTCAGCCCCTCTCTTTTTCCACCCGAGCTTTGGGGCTTGGTGCTGCTAATTTAACCCGGGGTGCCTCTTCCTTAACTGGTCGGGTCAGCTCCCTCGCTGTCCTTCGCCTCTCTACCAATGTAACGACCTCGTCGTAGGTGTAGGGTTCATTCTGGCTTACCCAGGTGCGAAGGTCTGGCGGTAGTCCCCTCATGTATTGGTCAATGACCAGAACCTCTAGTATCTGTTCCGGATTCCGGGACTCAGTTAGCAACCACTTTCGTGTGAGATGGATGAGGTCATACAATTGCGACCGCGGGGTTTTGTTTTCCTGGTACCTCCACTCGTGATACTGCTGGGCCTGCACTGCAGTCGTTACCCCAGATCAGGCCAGGATCTCTGCTTTCAGCTGGGGGTAGTCTGCTGCAGCCTCTTCAGGCAGATCATAGTAGGCCTTCTGGGCCTCCGCACACAGGAATGGGGCAAGGATGCCAGACCACTGATCTCGAGGCCAGGCCTCCTGTAGGGCTGTCCTCTCAAAGGCCAGAAGGTATGCCTCTACATCATCCTCCCGCGTCATTTTCTGCGGGCAATGGCTGGCCCGTATAAGCCGCATCCCATCATGGCCACAGTTCAGCTCTGTAAGGGTCTTCACCTGGCTTACCAGTTCTTGCAACATAGCTCGGTCTTGAGCAGCCTGATCCATCAGCAGGCAATTAGTCTGTTGCTGCAGCCGCCCTGCCTCCTGTTGGGCAGCTGCCTGGACACGGGTAGCCTCCTGCTGGGCCGCCGTAGCTTGTATCAGTGCCCGCACTACACCATCCATTGTGAAAAAATAAATAAACCCTCTCCCTTTTTTTTTTTAAATCACCCTCCTTCCACCACGCTGTGCACCCCAAATCCCACCCCTGACACCAGTTGTGACAAAGTTCCTCCTCTACCTTGGTGAGTCCTGCGCTTATTGGCAGATTTGGTCGCTTCACAGATTCACTCTGTGGGTCAGGGAACAGTCCAGAGACCTTCCCCTCTGGTAGAAGCTATAGTCCAGGTCAATGCCTCCTGTGTTTGATCAGGAGTTGGGAGATATGGGGGGAACCTGGGCCCGCCCTCTCCTCCGGGTTCCAGCCCAGGGCCCTGTGGACTGCAGCTGTTTAAAGTGCCTCCTGGTACAGTTGCACGACACCTACAACTCCCTGGGCTACTTCCCCATGGCCCCCTCCCAACACCTTCTTTGTCCTCACCACCGGACCTTCCTCCTGATGTCTGATAACGCTTGTTCTTCTCAGTCTTCCAGCAGTACGCCTACTCACTCTCAGCTTCTTGCACACCTCTTGCTCCCAGTTCCCCTCTCTCACACACACTTCCTCTTCTCTGACTCCCCCTGGCTTGACTGGAGTGAGCCCTTTTATACCATCAGAGGGACCTTAATTAGAGTCAGGTTAATTGGAGTCAGGTGGTCTATTAGCCTGGAGCAGCTTCTGCTCTGGTCACTCAGGGAACAGAAAACTACTTATCCAGTGGCCAGTATATCTCCCTTCTTCTACTCTGCTGTTCCCAACTGGTCTGGGTCTATCACAGAGGTCATCAGAGGAGAGCCCTCTCACTGCAAGTTGAATGCAGGGATTGGCAGAGCTATTGCCCCCACATGATCCTGTTGCAGGTGCAGTTGTTCCCTAGCCATTTTCACCATTCTAAATGACACTTTCAGCGCCTGTGTTTTGGGCATCTGTATTGATTTATAGATACACACTTCTTTCCTCAAACCAACCAGCTATGCTGAAATGGGCTTCCTGGCTAAATATAATACTATGGGTGAAGATCATGTAATGTAACTGCTTCTATCAGAACTTAAAGAAGGATTAGCTGGAGCTGGTACAGGAAGAATGCTTATTTGGTTAATCTTCAGGGTTCCTTGATAGAATGGGTTTATTTTTCTGGCATTGTTTATTTTCCTTATGCAATATAAATGCCATTACAATGTTTGGCAGCTCTCTTGCAGGGCTTGGTTGAATTTCTGTTGCTAATGGTTTGACAGGAACAGTGAGGCGCAAGCATCTCTTGAATAGAAGGTTCCATGTGCAGTGTGAGGTTTCTTATTTTTCTTTTGGCCTGGGCGGCATTTCTCAACTCTGTTCATTCCATTATCAACCCAATGCTACCTTTAAAAAAGAATTAACGTCATTAAAATAACCTTCTGCCTAAATGCCAGGGAAATAACTGTTTTCTTTATATAACTTACAGCATAGCCTGCTCACTTAATGCATGCTATTTATTTAGTTACAAATGTAATGTTTAAAAAGCCTCTCACACATGGCAACTGCTGCTACTGTGGGAAGGGTGCAGCTCCTAAAGTGTTAGACTGGAGTTTGCTAACCTGGGCTTTTGATTGACAATCAATTGTAGCCAAATATGTAATTCATATAACCATTGTTCATTGTCTAGAGAAGTGTAAAGTAATGTAAAAGGGTGTCATAAGGAGGAGGGAGAAAACTTGTTCACCTTAGCCTCTAAGGATAGAACAAGAAGCAATGGGCTTAAACTGCAGCAAGGGAGGTTTAGGTTGGACATTAGGAAAAAGTTCCTAACTGTCAGGGTGGTTAAACACTGGAATAAACTGCCTAGGGAGGTTGTGGAATCTCCATCTCTGGAGATATTTAAGAGTAGGTTAGATAAATGTCTATCAGGGATGGTCTAGACAGTATTTGGTCCTGGCATGAGGGCAGGGGACTGGACTCGATGAACTCTCGAGGTCCCTTCCAGTCCTAGAATCTATGAATCTATGCAACTAGGGGCTCTAAATAAGCATTCTAGGATTTGTTTGTTCTCTGGAGATAACACATTTCTGTATTTCTATAGATGGTATTTCTGTGCCTCTGTTGGCCTAATTCTGCTCTCACTTAATTGGTTTCAGCGGAGTTACTCCTGATATACACTATTGTAATTAGTGCAGAATCAGGCCCAGTGTGTCTATCTTTGAATTCTCCTGACTTATTGTTAAGATTTGTGATCCCCTCTCAGCTCCACCAGTGTTTTCATATCTTCACAACTTCAGTTTTTGTATCAGGTGTCCTGTCCTACATGCCTGCATCATCACAGAAATCCTTTTGCATGCTTCTGCAAGTGTATTCTCAGTGAACAATGTATTCTCCTTCGCCAGCAGTGGAAGTGCTCTACTGTCACACAAACAGTGGTGCATCAGTATTCTGGAAAGGTTGAGAGCCACTGTGCTAGATTACTACACCCCTTTCTGGAGTCTGATTTGTATTGTGTACCCCAAGTTACAAGTCACTTAAAAACTACTTGCTTACAATATCAGACATAAAAATACAAAAGTGTCACAGCACACTATTACTGAAAAAAATGTTTACGTTCTCATTTTTACCATATAATTATAAAATAAATCAGTTGGAACATAAATATTGTACTTACATTTCAGTGTATGTGCATATAGAGCAGTATAAACAAGTATGAAATTTTAATTTGTACTAACTTTGCTAGTGCTTTTTATGAAGCTTGTTGTAAAACTAGGCAAATATCTAGATGAGTTGATGTACCACCTGGAAGACCTCTGTGTACTCCCAGGGGTACACAAACTCCTGGTTGAGAACCACTGCTCTAGCACATCTCTACACCACAGGCTACCCAGGATGCATTACTACTGTAAATTGCATGAAATGGCTTTCTTTTGCAGAGTTGACCTTCACTTTTACTGTCAAACAGAAAATATATACAAATATGGTTACAGTCAAATTTAGATGAAGTGTTTGTGGGAGCTAACTCTACATCCATTGCCTATGGGTACAGCTCTAAAACTGATCTCTGCAAGCACGAAGAAGAATTGACAATTACTTTTGGTCATCTCACCTTTAACCCATACTTGGTGATCTTCATTCACATTTCAGTTTGCTTCTTTAGAAGCACTAGGTATTGTAATAGATTATATTTACTATAACCAGGAATTGTCAACAGTTTCTACTACAATTCTTTTGTTTGGGGGATGCATTTCATTTTTTATGATTATTATGATTATTATTTAAAATTGCTTTATTTATTCTCTAAACTGAGGTCAGATTTTTTGTTTGATTGTTAAATTTACCAATATTCATCTGGGCCAATCCTGCATCTGGTAAAACACTGATTTAAGATGGGAGCTTTGTCAGAGTAAGACCTGCAGATTCAAGCCCCAAACAGACTGGCCCAGATGGTTTGGTGCACTGAATTTCTCCTTGGCACAGAAGAGGGGTGCAGGGCTATCTGTTAAGCTCCCTGATACTTTGTCGGGGCAGGCATATATCCAGCCAGAGAAACTGTCTGTGACACGTGGTAACAGTTCCCAAGGGATCATTTACCAACTGGAGATTGCCTGGAGTGCAGCAGGCTCCAGCCATTCCCCCTTTTTGCCCTTTCTCCTGTAATTGCAGAGGTGTATGTGTGCTGTAAGAACTGGCTATGACAACTATATGCCCACTGAGAATTCCCTTATGTCAGAAAAATCCCCAGTTGGGAAATTGCAGATGGTTTCCACTCCCATTATGTTCTCTGTGCAACACAAACAGGGCAGGCTAGGACAGAGAATGTGGCCTGCAGCTTTTGGCATCTAGGGTGATTGTTCTTTCAATCATTGCTTTCACCTTCTGCACAATAATCTTTCCAGAAGTATTGTGAAACATGTCATTTCCACATCATGCGAATGTGTCTCTGTTTTATACTTTTACCCATTTTTATACTAGTCATAATATAGAAACTCTCATTTTGGGCATTTATCTCTGGCCACTCCCATGAATGCAATTGTATTGCCAGAAGACATACTCGGTAGACTACAGAATTATTTCTTACATTTCAACACTTTTGCCTGTTGCTTAGGGATGATGTCTCCCTGTAGGCCATTACTTCTCCAGCTCTCTCTTGCTTATTACACCTATGGCTAGATGGAGATCTTGTTTTGCCATTTTATCTTTTATCTGTGCTAGATTCTGCTATAGGAAATAACCAAAGGGAAGAGAATGAGAAGAAAAGCTATTAGAGTTCCATTTTATTTTCTCTCATTTTTGCTATTTTATATTTATTTATATTTAAATATTTTTAGTGCTATTGTAAGGTATGGAAATCAGAAAAAATCTTGCCTGACAGTGTGCTTGTAACTTATTAATATTAATGCTGGCTAATCAATTATTTTAAATTAGAAGCTCTCTTCAGTTATCTCAACCACATACAAGGCTACATTATCTTTGCATTCCCTTTCTAATACACATCTTTATGACCTTATTTTGTAATTTTCTCATCACATATAGTACCTTCAGGACAGTGAAGTGATACCTATGATCCATTAAAGAAGGGTGACAAAGGGATTCATGGAATCCAGCCAATATAAAATCAGAAAAGGGTTGAGTTTTAACCAGTTTCATTTTGGGTAAAAAATTTTTACAATTCACCTTAACATTTGTTAGTAGTTTTGGTTGGTTTTAAATAATTTTGTGGGATAATTTAAAATTTGTTTTTTCCTCTGCTGAATCATTGGCCTAAGAATATGTTACAACTATCTGCTAATAGTTTCAGTATTGTGGTTCTACTTTATATATTTTTCAGCTCTCAGATTCCCTGTGGGGCTAGTATGGTTTTCTATAACATCCAGCAAATAAGAGTTTTGTGCCTGAGATACATCATAACCTTAATCTCAGGGGCCATAAGATCCACAGAAAATAACTTCTCATCTCAGAGGTTCCCCAGCATGCATTTTAGATGTAGCAGAAAGCTCAAGATCTCGGAGTGCTGCAGGTCTGGTTTACAGAAAGCCATCATACCCCTAGGAACACCAGCAAACTTCTGACACTTGCTCTTCCTGCGACGAGAGGGAGATCCTGGCGCATATCTGTGTAGGGTGGGTGCATCCGGTTCCAGCTCCTCTTCTGAGTCCTCCAGATCCTCTTGCTGAGGTTCTGTCTGCACTTCTACCCGCATATCCTAATTCACACACACCCACAAAATTGTGAGACCACCTCATCAGCTTCATCCTGGTGTTGGCCAAGGTGACCATCCATCATACCAGGAGGAAGAAGGTGGATGTGGGGATACTCTGCGACTGGGGAAAGAGGGGGCTATTTCCAGTCTTTCATCTGATCTCACCTCCTAACAGAGTTCCTTTGGGCAGTGTCCACTAACTCCATAAACACCTTTGAGCAGCAGTAGGTGCTGTTGGGGGTTCTCTGCTCAGTGTCCCCCTCTGAATTCCTGATTTTTAACCTTTAACCTTTGCTCCCATCCCTGTTTTTTTATTTGTTGTCCCCAGTACTTACTTGTGATCTGGGTAGAGCAGCTCTTCCCTCTAGGTGGAGTGGGGAGCCTAGATCCATCTGTCCCAGTAACTGAAAATAGTACCAGCATGATCAGAACACAATGGGAATACTCACATGAGTGAAGTTAGTCCTCTGCATAAGTAATTGTAGGACTGGTGCCTTTTCCAGCAAAGGTGAGGTGGGGAGTGACACATAAGAAAGAAGCAATTGAGTGGGAGAGAGGGTACGTATTTGTTTGAGCTGGAGAGATAGGCCTCCTTTCTCTAGCCCTGGCTTTAGAGAGGATATCAATGCTGAAGGTGCTCCAAACATGGTTCTGAAAAGTTGTGGGATATATACCCTCTGTTCCTCTTTGCATGATGTCTTTAGAGGGAGTAAAGTAGTCACTTAGCAGAAAGACCGGGGGCAGGGGTAGGGGAATCTCTCTGAAATGGCTTCATATTTTAAGACAAACACACAGCAATACCTCTCCAGCAACTGAGTAAGAACAGCAAGCAGTCCTAAGAAATACCAAACAAGGTAGGAGAAGTTTAATAGAAACATCAGTACATCAGATATTTGTGATGTGAATTTAGAAGTATAATTAGGAATCCTATAGGATTGTGAATACCAAAAGCAGAGAGAGAAATATAATGCTTGGTTTCTACAAATGCTTTTTGCAGTACTTTTTTTGTTATTGCTACCATGTATATTCAGGAGAAATCGAGAGGATTTTAAAGATTCATGTGCACTAAAGTTTATTGCCCACTGCAAATGGAATTTTCCCAGTACAGTATAAAGGACATTCTCAAAATCTATTTTGAGTGAGTAAAGCATAAAAATCCAGTATGTGATTTATGTGGTAGTTGAATGTGATAAATCAGAAGTCTTAGTTTAAACAGTGTGCACTAGTGTCAGTCAAAGGGCTCTGTTTGTTAATTCAGTGGGAATAATTCATTAGCTAACACTTTTTATCTCCTATATTTCTCTTTTTGATTTTAAAAATATCACAACAACCATAAACAAAGCACAAGACATTTATAAAAACAGTATAAAAGTCATAGCATTCCTTCCCTTCACAAAACCAAAAGAGAGAGAAGTCAGTATAGTACTGTCACTAGTCATAAATAGTATCTTGGGATGGATATGTTTAAGAATGCCCAAATAACGGTGATGTGGTCATAATTCAAGTCTGAGCTCTTATTGCAAGCCTAGGGAAAATTATCCTTTGAATGATGTACCAGTATATGACAACCTTCAGCTCCTAAGAGCCAATGGCAAGTTTGCATTAGGCTGCTCATTCAAATACTGTACTAAGAATGCTCAAATTACAGAGTAAGATTCAGTGCCAACACACACACAATACATAGAAAACATAATTGGTGGGTAGTAAAAAAAAAATAAAGTAAAAAATTATACATGCCGCAGACTCAGGAACTTTCTTGGCGTTCATAACTTGACTTAGTTTGGAATTTAGTCACAAATGCCAACATCAGTAGCACTCTATGTGGTATCATACAGATGGGCCACATACTGAGGGTGAAATCCTAGCTCTTTTTAAGTCAATGGGAGCTTTGTCATTGATTTCAATAGAGAGGATTTCACTCAGGTCGCCAGGAATGGATTATAGACTGCACAGAATCTATTTATTATTTTAAAATACATTAATTTAATCTGTCATTGCCAGGTTATTTTTTTGCTTGACTAATTCACTAGCTGTGCTTTTTAATACAATCCAAAGGAACTGAGTGACTTGTCCTAATTAGCAGTTTAGTTACAAGTATGGTAAGATCACTTGCCATTTCAACTAATATACCATTTTAATAAAAAGTCTGAGCTGTTTTGCCCTTTGCCACTGTCTGTTTTGTAGGCAATCTTTCAACTGTTGCAACATCAAAGAAAAGGCATGAGATGCTGTCACATAGTAATGCCCAGAAATGGAATCCTATAGTAATGTCTGTAAAACAAGCTAATTTTGTAGCTGGTAGTGTTAGTTAAATTTTGGGTCCTGATCCTGCAATTTGATGCATGTGGTCAGAACCTTGCCACTGTGTAGAGCCCCATTGTCAATATGCCTCCCCACAGATGCAGAGTTCTGCTTGTTTGCATCACAGTCCAGGATCAGGGCCTTGGAATGTAAGCATGTGGTCCTACCAGAGGACACCCAAATGACAGCATCTGAATTCCTGACTGTACAATTACTATATAAAGTGTGTATTACCATATACTCTGCTTAGACAGAGAGAATAACACAGGCACTAGGGCCAGGCAGGCCCATCAAGAAGCTTTGAGATCAAGAGAAGAAGGGAGATGTGGGTGATAAAGAATTGGGGTTGAGGTTGTCTGTCTTTGGGAGAGGAGAAATGGCATGTTTGAATATATATGGGAAGAGAAGAGAGTGATTCATAAGAGACCGGAAATGAATTAGGGGGGGATAAAAATGGAGATTAGCAGGTGTAAGGAAATAGGTTCAGGTTGACAATCAAACGGTTTGAAGAGGATAGAAGATTGGAGATCGCAGAGTAGAACACAGGGTTCAGAGAACAAAATCTGAGGAGGCCAGGAGGAAAGATGGAGAGTGAGAGCTCCTGCCCATTTTCTTTTAAAAGAAGTTAACAAGATCCCAGATGGGTGGGCAGGCTAGGAGAGGAAGGACTCAAGCAGGAGAGACTAGGTGGAAGAGGAAGATGGCTTAAATTGGATAATCAAAATGATGAAGAGGTGTTGAGAAAGAGGTAGGATTTCTTAGTCAGGAACAGAAGAAAGAGAGGACTGACTTCTAATGGAGGAAGTCAGCAGGTCTTTTTGTCTATCTAAGACATGTAATATGTTTCACTTTAATACACAAGCACACTACCATACCATAGACACTGAAGTGCAGTCACCTTTATAGTGTAGGGAACACAACAACAGGGAAAAGAGACATTTTGGCAATCCTTTTATGAAAAGTACCAGGGAGTGTGAGTTAGACAGGACTAAGACTTAATTTCAAAGGTAACTATTCTTCATGTACTTACTGTAGTTTTATGATAAAATAATATTTAGTGTTTGTATAACACCATTCACCTTAGGATCTAGAAGTGCTTTACAAATATTAAGCCTCTCAATATTTCTGTGAGATAAGTAGTTATTATAATACCCACTTTATAAATGGGGAAACTAAGCTACAGAGAAGTTAAATGACTTGCTCAGGGTCACAAAGTGAGTCAGTCACTGAGCTGAAAATAGAACTCAGAACAGAAGCTTTAACCCCTAGACCCATTCCATCATCCACTAGACAAAACTCCCACCCTATAACCGCACTGATACTCTCATTGGATGGTACACATCCAGAAAACAACCATTCTAATTCTTACTACCTCAGCAACCCTTCACAAACAGTAAAAGCAATACCTTTCAATTTGAAATATAAAAATCAATTATTTTGAAAGGTTAAAACATTTGTAGGTATTACTTTGGAAATTTTTGTGGTTTTACAATCACATTTTCCTATTTAAAAATATTTTTCTCTCCTGTAGTGCAGTATGAAAGACCACTACAAAGAACAGGGGAAAATGACTAAAAGAGGAAACAGTGAAAGTGGCTATACCTTCAGTGCTGTTAAATACACAAAGTAACCAATTGGAAGAAAAATAGAGATGATCCTCTTTAATTGACATGAAGGATAGGTGTTACTGGTAGTAACAACACTGGGTAAAACTTTTCAGACAGAAACCTGATTTTTTTAAACAGATGCTTTTTCTTAAGCTAATATAAAAAAGGAGCACCTGCATTACCTTGCTTTCTGAAATTCTGTGGGGAACTAGCCCTGGACCAGGGTCCTGCTGTACACTGAACAAAAAAGATGGGGCCAGCTCCAAATGGTTGCCAAAGTGCTTGCTAAATTTGCAATTGGTGATTTCATAGTTGGGGCTCATTATTATCATGTTCACGTCCGGGGGGGGGGGGGAAGAGAAGCCACATTTGGGGTATAATCACTGGGCAAGTGTCAGCTTTTGAGACTGGTTAACTTGAAGACCAGTGGCAGGTGAGTTATTATGATTGCCGTTTTCCCCACTGGTCCTTTTGAAGTCACCCCCTAACCAATCCCCCCTCTCCCCAGGAGGGGGGCTAGAAAGGGACTGAAGGCTCTTACAATCCTGATGATGGACCCCCTGCAGCACGGCGCATCGAGGGACCCAAATGCTGCGGGGTGTGTGTGAACATCTGCCCCGGGTCCTGATGCGGGGAGCGCCCAGTGCCTGGGACAGGCTGCCACGACGGAGCCCGCTGCAGGGGAGAGCGGGGAACCAGCAGCTGGAGCTACCCACAATTCCTTCCAGCACCTTGCCAGGCTCTGATGCGGCGGGGGGCGGAGAGGCCCCGAGGCCCCGCCGTGCCCGGGCAGCAGCTGGCAGGGCAGGCTGTGGTGTTTTTCCCGCCCGCGGGCAAGGCGCAGCTGGCGGGAGTGACACCCCCCCCCCCATTCCCCCATGGACGGCCCAGCCCTGGGCTGTGAGAGCTCAGGAGTCAGTGACCTGCTCCCTGCCCCCGGCGCCAATAGACAGCGCTGCTCCCCCGGCTGCAGAGGGCACCGCGGGTCCCCCCCCCCCCCCAGTGCAGCTGCTGACTCAACCCTCTGAGGAGGTGGGGGGCGGGGAGAGGAGGGGCCGGGCCAGCCCCCAGGACCGCTCATTATCCCCATTGTTGGTTGTTGTGTTGGAAAGACAAGGTGCCGGGGCGCAGCGCGGCGGGAGGGGGGATTGAGCCTGCTGCGGGGGGTGGGGGAGAGGAAAGTGGCAGGTTAAGCGGCAGCAGCTGCCTGCTGCAAGGACTGCATGACTCCCGCAGCCTCGCCTCGCTGCAGTCCGCCCCTTTCCCAGACCCGGAGACTGCTGGAGGGGAGGGAGGTGCCGGTGCGTGGACAAGGAGGGGCCCTGCAGGAATCCTCGTCCTCAACGTGCCGTTGGGCTGGCAGTCCCCCTCCCCAGGATCCCGTCTGCAGACGCTGCTGGTGGTAAGTTGACAGGGGGCTGCAGAGTGTGTGTGTGTGTGTGCGTGCGAGGTAAGGGGGTTGGGGTGTGGGCACCCTGCTCGCTGCGCTTGTCGGAGGCGGAGTCGCCTGCTGCTGATCATTTGCTGGGTTTCCATCCCCGCGACCGTCTCTGCGGGTGTAGCAGGTAGAAAGGTGGATGGAGAATGAGCTGCTTTGGTTCGCCTCCTTGGCTGTTCTGCTCATTATTACGATACACTTCCGTTTTTTGGTTTGGGTTTTTTTTTTTTTTTTTGGTACACAGGCTGTTGGAGATTTTTTTTTAAAACTCTAAATGAGCCTGTTTGATGAATATTCTTTAAGTGTCAGCCCTTCATCGTAGGCAGAGGGTTAAATAGCTGCATTGCTTTTCTCGTTTTTTAAAAAAAATATGTTGATGAAACTGTTTCTTATGGCATAAAGTAACCTGGAACTGCAGGCTTGGATGTATACATTTCCTGTGTGAAGTGCAATGGCAGATGTGTCAAGTTCCTCCATTCCCTATCTCTTCCAGGCTCGTCTGTTTCACGTGTGCCTGTGCAGGGGAAGGCTGCATGGATTTGTTTGTGCAGGGAAAGAAATAAATGGATTTGGGGGAGAAATTAAGATATAAATTTGCAGTAAACTAACGTGGTTGTTGGAACCATAAAGTTTAAAATGCAAAATACATGTTTATTGGAAGGAGATGTAAATGTTGGAGATTCACAGTCACTGGAACACTAATTCAGGATAACTTCATATGAAGGAGGTAGGCAGCTAATTGATGCATAATCCCCACTATAAAAAATGGTCCTTAAGCTTTTTGTCTGTTTAATTATGACTGCGACTGTTTTCTATTCAGAAAACATTCTTTCTGTCTGTCACTTTGTGCATTGCATTTATCTCCTCCAGTGTTTCTCACTGTTTAATGATATTTATTTAATGTGATTCCCAAGATTTTCTCTAATTTCTGGGATGGGAGAAAAATGAATGGATTGACATAAATTCCTGGTATGTTGTATTGGAACTAGTGATTTTTCATGTTAATAATATTTTAATTATCTAAAAGAATAAGAACCAAAGTATTTTGTAGTCTTCTTATCACTCTGGTTATTTTCTTGTGTAGCGTGGAGATTATTTTTTCTTGCCATGATTGATTTCTCTAGCCTCTTCTGGACAGATATCATTACAAACCTAGAGGGTTTTTCAAAAAGGAAAGAGCCATTTGTTTTTCTAAGAAGCTTTATGGTCTCAGTAAAACTATAGGAGCCTATTGTGTGGGGACAATATTGGTTACCTAATTTAGTACTCTGTTCATCTAATGTTGGATTGTCATCAGGAGCCTGTATAGCTTGTTTATAAATAAAAGGCAGACCTTGTTTTCTCCTCTGCTAGGAAGCTGTGTAAAAGTAGTCTGTATACTATACAAAGTCTTCACACAAGGCCCAGTCCTGAATTCCTTGTGCACCCAAACTCCCATTGATGAGCTTAAGCAATAGAAAATTAGGTCCTTGCTTTACTTTAGAGCTATATAGAGATACTTCCAGTATGTTCTTAGATGCTTTTCCTGTTTTCTGTTTGCAAGAGTTATACATTTCTTTTAATCTTTGTTAGTTTGTAAATATTTCAATAGAAATTCCTTGCAGCACTGAAAAACTGAAATTGATGGCATGGGTAGATGAGATAAACAAAGTTCTTACTAACATACTACCCAAATGGAAATTTTCCCTCCTGTTAGGCTCTATCATAACCTTTTGGAAAAGTCTTTCTTAATGAGTGATTATATATGATTGATGTACATGACTATAAAATACATCATTATTAGCATATCAAAGAAACATGCTAATGCTCCCTTCCAATCTAAACCGTTGTGTAGGATCGAAAATTCTAAAAGATGCATAGGCTTTAAGTGACAGGTAGATGACAAAACTGACCTGCACATTTGAGAGACTACTTTTCATATTTAATCTTTCAGTGAACTATTGATTTACAACATAATCTAGCAAAACAGGATCCATGTATCTTTACTGGCTTGCACTGGAATTTAACAAAGTCACCTTAAACTAGACAGTGGGCATGCATGACAATTCCTGTGGTTGACTAAAAACTAGTTTTTAATTATGCTTAATAAGTCATGCTTTATAGTTATACTTTATAGGCCTTCAGTTCATTTGTTTAAAAAAAAAATCTAAACAGTCTAATCACAACTTCAAGGCGAACTTGTGGCATATCTTTCAGTCTAGCTGGTACATTACTACAGCATTTGTTTTGGCTTGGAGCCATGGAATATCACTGCAGGAATCCCCTGCCTTCTTTAAAGGCATACTTTACCCTGGTGTTGCTTGTTTTCAAAATTGATTTTTTTATTGTTTTACATTTACAGTGATTTTCAAACCTGTTAAATCCAGGATAGTGTGTCCCTTTAAGAAGCTTAGTGAGTCCTTCTATGACGTTTATGGTGGCTGTCTGCCAGAACAATATGTTGTTTTGCCAGCTTTCCTGAGAAGAAATGGAACAGATTTTGCTTTGCAAGATTAAATAGTCATACTGAATTAAAAAAAAATGATTGCTTTTAAAAAGCAGTTTTAAAAAAATTTAAGGAATACACGATTACATTATGTGGAAGCAGCCAAAGGATGATGTGCTGTGTGATATATGGCATAGGAAGCTTTTTGAGTACTGAACTGAAGAAACTGAGTCTGCACATCATGTTTTTAAATAATTTCAAGTAAATAATTTCCTATGTTTCCTATCTTAATCCAATCCAGATTTTTCTGTTTTGTTTTTTTTAAAAACCCTGTGAGTATCAGACAGAACTAATATGTTTGATCCATTATATCCATTCAGTTCCACTAACTACAATGTAATTGCACAGACCTAAGGAAAATAATTTTTACTAATCAATTTTTGTCAAAGTATTATTTAATTGACTTAAAGGGGATTTAAACATGTGCTTAAAATTAAGTATATGTTTTAAGTGCTTTGCTGAGTTGGGGCCACAGACATAGGAACTAGTGGGTTTCATAACACAGGATGAGAAAACGCCTTCAACAAAGCCTAGTTGTGTTGATGATTTTGATGTCCTCATTGAGGGTAGGGGTAGTCAACAGCTGGACTGCGGGTAAAATCTGGACCACCAACACGCTTTTGGACCGCAAAATCTTTTTAGTTACTTATTATCATTATTGTTATTGCCATGTGGAAAATGTTTCTCTGGAGTCTGGACCTTAATTATAACTTGACCAAGAAATTTGGACCTTGACAAAAAATAATAGACTATTCTGTACTAAGGGGGTGTACTTATAGCTCTTGTCTGCATGTCCCCTATTGATGGTGAAAACTCTCTAATGTTATGGCAAAGGGGTTGGAGGGCATTCCAGCTATTCATATGCCAAGATGAAAGTTCACGTCAATGCCCAAAATATAGAACTACGGGTAAAGAAGCTTGATAAAATCCAGTGAGCTGTTACTAGGCTCTAGAGAGAGGATCTGAAACAGGCTTGGGCCTGAAGTGAATTGTGCTCTTCATTACTGCCCTGAATGCTTTATGAAGGCACATAGGATGAGTCCTCAAACTTAACAGGAAAAGGAGATTTTGCCTGCATTTATGCATATGCCTTTATTCAACGAAAGAGGGTGTAGAGGACTTTTGGTAAGAAGTGGTTGCTGTCCACTGTGAGGTTTGTGGGCGTTTGGGAGGATGTGCAGGTTTATTTGCTAGATCTGATGTTGAGTTTCTATAGAAGGCAGAGCTGTTGCAAATTTTTGCAGCATATGCTAGTTCATTAAGCTTTTTAGGTAATGACACAGGAGGCTTTTGTCTAGTCATATTAGTGCCCTTGCAATGTTGAGAAGTATATGATTAACTGTTATCATTATTATTTACTTTAATATATGAATTTAGTACCTGAGAAAAATGTCAGATCAACTTTTCTGGAAACTGAAGTCCCTTGTGTATCTACAGAACAAGTATAACACAGAAAGTAGTTCAGGCTTCCTCTGCTGCTACCTCAATATGTCTCATTCTCGGTTTGGAGGGCTACCTCTAGTGGAGAGACTGGGTTGAGTCTCTGTGCCTGTTCAGTTAATGACTTTCTGATGAGATGGTCAGTTTTGTTGGCAGCTGTGGTGAAGGTTTATGTAACATAGGCAGTTACGGGCATTTGAAACACCCCACCACCTGTCCTTGTAAAATACCTGAAAAATATAATTGATTGATGGGTAATCTGAGCTGTTTGCTCTCTGGGCGGGGGAGGGGGGGAGGAGAGTAACCTTGGTGATCCTTAACCTAATAAATAGCTTGTTTCTCCAACCTTTATACAGCTATTGGAACACAATAGAGGAAACCCCTTGGGAACTGAGTAAAGAATAAACAATTGTGATATGAAAAGAGATCAGCTGAGCTGTTAAGTCTCTCTTGGAGTCAACTACAGCCCATTCTAAGTTGAGAAAAAACATGTGTAGTGTTCTGTTTGTCAATCAACATATTGGACACACATTTTTGTCATTTTTTTTAAACAATTCAACATGTGGCATTTTAGCCATGCAACCTCTAATAACATAGTCATGTACCCATAATATTTTAATTTGGTCATTTGTATAGAATATCAGAAAAAATATTGGTTGCTGGGCTACAGAGCTAGTGCCATATAACCAATGACTCAGGCTAGTCTGGTTCTCCTCAGTTTAACTCCCAGGACTAAGCTCATTCTGAGTCCTACAACTCTGCTGCCTGTCCCGCAATGGGAACTGAGGGTGTAGAAGGGTGGGACCTTGGCCTGTGAGGGTGAGACCTGGTAGCCCTATCCCATCAGCCCAAAGCCCATCAGCAAAAGCCCAGGTCTCTTACCTCTGGCAACTGTTATTTTTTCCCCTTTTAACTGTACTGGAAATTAGCCTTAAGTTGTGACAAGTTAAAAACTCAACCAAGTACTTCAGATAGGTACTAAGTAGGTTCTTTGGTACTTAGTTGAGTTGAAGGTGCTGTGACAACAGCAAAAAACTCCTCGGGCCTCTGCCAATTGGCTTGTGGGAGAAAAAATTCCTTTCTGATCCCAAACAGGAGATCAGCTAGACCTGCAGCATCTGCTAGTTTGGTTTCCCCTAACTAGTTCAGTGTGGGTAGGGTGGGGCTGCTGGAATGGAGCCAAAAGAGGCTCCACATGGCCTCTGGTTAAATCCCTGGAGCTGGGGTGTGAGGGCCAACTAGTACTCCTACCCACCAACTCGCCAATGGATTCCAGAGACTACAAGGTGGGGGTGAGGGGGAGTAGGACAGAGAGGAGCTACCCAGTGACCTTCATTGTGTGTCTCTCTCCCTTGGAGCTGGTGGTGAATGGGAACAGCCCCAGCAACATCAAATTCCCCACCCTGTTGCAGCAAGAGGGTGCATTTGATCTGGATACAGCGGCGAAATTAGGACGGAGAGATGGATGGATTTTAAGCGTCAAGCCATAACTTGTGGCCTTCCCCTCCACAAAGGAGACAGAGAATGTTGAAGGTTGGAGACCTTTCTCTGTGAGGGCCACAATGTCTTACCTTGGCACAATCCTGCCTGTTTCACAACTTGCTCATGCATTCCCCATATTAAAACAGTGTTAAGATATAGTAGGTTGAACTTTAGGCATCAACTATCTTAGTATCCCTTTAAATCCATCAGTAAGCAACAATTAGTAAATAAAAACTAAGTTAACAACTTTGTTTTCTGCTTCTGTAGATAAATTTGATTTCTTTCACATTTGTTGATAAACCCATATGTGAAAGAAAATCAATATAAGGAAATTAATTAAAATAAATAGTGCATACTCTTGATATTAGTATGTTATAAGGTTCTTGGTTCTGGCAAGGAAGGACCCCTCATATTAGTCTTTTTCACTCACATAAATTGATCTTTCCAATGGTGCTCTAAGTGATACCATCCACTTGAAATCTAATCATTTAAAAAACACCGTTTAGTTTCACACACACGTAGAAAGCAGAGAAACTGACTACATATACACACAAAGTGTTGTTAAATGCACAAAGCATTAAACTGGAAAAAAATAGAAAAACCTATTTTTCCCTCTAGTCTTTCATCTGTAGTAGTTGCAGGTGTTACAAGTAACTATATTATTTAAATGTTTTTCTGACAAATGTGATTCTTAAGTTGATGGCATCCCTTTAATAGCAAGTGAGACATTGTTAGGTGCACATATCCTTATATTAAAGTTAATTAAAGTATACATTGGTTAAACATATGTGAGGCTCATCTTTTTTTCTGAATAGAGTAGATTGCTTACTTTCATAAATGGTAATTCTGCAGAGCTCAGTATTCCAAATGCCTCAGAAATAAGAAAAGCCTGGAGCTTGAACTTCAGTGCTGAAGGGGAAAAAAATTGGCTGGAGCTGTCTCACAGACACTCTGTGTATGCGGTTGATATTCAAAAGATGAAAAGCAACATCTAAAGAGTAAAACATTTCTCTTTCAGCCAGATCAGCCTAGTGCATTCTCATGTGCGCTGTAGTTCAACTGTAATGGGTCTTGTTTGTCAAATAATTATTTTGGAGTCAAGTCCACAGCCCTTATTTAAATTGAGTAATGCTTTCTCCTGCAAATAGTTCCATTCAGAACTGAGCTCTTTATTCCGAATGGATTCTTTATTAATAAAGAATTCCACTTAAGGAAAAAAGAGAAACGTTGCTGTTGCAGGACTGATCTTTCACTTTTACTCATGTGGGTAAATTCATGTATTCTTTTTTTATTCTTTACAGTCTTCTGAATGACCCTAAATTTACCATACATTTAAAAACAATTAATTGGATGACCTGGGATTTTGGTAATGAAGCCTTCACTTTTAGGTTGCTCATTTGAATCTTGTTGCTAGTGACCAAAAGTTTTAACCATTTAATGGCTGTTCTGTGGCCTGTGAAAAATAAGTTAGTGGTCTCAGTTCAGGTCTATAGTTAGATGATTTGGAAGAAGAGGGTGTGTGTTTGTGTGTGTTTCACAGTGTCATGTTTTTTAATTCAAGCCTTTCTAGACATAACATTTTGCTGAAAAAAGAAACAAATAAGCCAGATTTTTCACTTGATGAAAACTGGCCTAGCTCTTTCTGGAGCTATACCGATTTACAACCGTTCATGATCAGGCCAGTTTCAGTTATTAACCCGACTAGCATCACCCAGTGTGATCTGATGTAATGTACCAGTTCTCTTTTTCTTTGTCATTTTGTTCTATGATTTTTGAAAACACTAGAATGTTTTTCCATAATAGCAAACTTGCTTTAAAAATGCTATGCGATATGGTTAGTCTCTCTGGGAATTTACTACAGAGAAAATATCAAAATAAATTGCATTCAACAAACGTGGAATTCATACTGTTACATACAGCCAAAATATTTTATAATACGTATGTTATATCTTTTTTTATTTTTTCCTATGAAGAGTTTCTGCTGTTATAGCTAGTCTTCTCTTTTCTGGACTTTAAAAAACAACCTTAAAACAGTACAGTCTATTAGGACTTGAATTAAAATATTTTCTCTCATTAAAATGTAAATATACATAATATTTTGCATTTCTGTAGCTATTTGAAAAAACCTCTGTACCATACAAGTACAATGCATGCTTGTGATTTTTCTTGTCAATCCATTGACTGGAATTAACCACCGTTGGTATGTAACTTACTGAGTATGAATATTCTGCAGTGTGGCTTGCTATTTTAGTTCTGTGACCACATTTTCATCTACAGGTAGTTGTTGATAGTGTATCTACAGTTTATAATATGCCTGGGATGTTTTTTATTGAGAAGATCAGAATATTAAATGTATTTTATATGGCAACTGACAATGAAAATAATTTGTATGGGGAATGTTTGCACAGAAAAAGAGTAGATTTTTCATCCCACATCCATGTACACAGAGGACCCCCCATGGGGTGAGGGAGGAGGAAGTTAGATTTCTGCACAGTAGTGTTCACCCCAGACTATGCAACAGGCCCTGTCCTGAAATCCACGGGGGGAAGAAAGGACCGGATTTTGAGCAGTCTTGACATTTGTGTTCCTCTGGGACAAACCAGATCACAAAGCATGTGAGACCTGGGAACAAAACATTCCCAGTCAGGGGGATCTGGGTAGGGAACAATCTTCGGGAGGAGATTAGATGAATCCAGAGTCTGTCCATCTTTAGGAAATGTTGCAAAACCTTCCTCTTTGACAAAGCCTTTCCACCATAAGTGGTGCTCACAGTATGAATGCTGCTTCTGCTCCGAGCCTCCTGCCAACCAGCTCCCTCTCTACTCAAAAAAACTCCTCCAAAAACAAACAAACAAAAATTCTACCCTAAGCAGAGTTTGATGCCCAAAAGGGAGAAGTGCTTGAGACTCCATGAAGTTCACTAGGGATTTTGGTATTGCTTTAATTTTATGTGGAAAGTACTCACATATTACAGTGATGCGTGGCAGCATAAAAGCTGCAGATAGATAGATAAATACATTGTCCTCACGCTGTCCTTATGAAACTCATGGTGGGAAGATGAAGCCCTCAGACTGTTATCTTTCTGCAGCACACCCTCTGTCCCCCAAGATGGGAATATCCCATAAAGAGCAATACTTGGGACTGTCTCCCCATTTGGTTATGATGTTCCAAATCACAGATCTGGTAGTTTTAAGTTCAACGTGTGCATTTTAAGAGTCCAGGCAATTTTATGCAATATTACATTTTGATACTTTGTATCTCTTAACTAAACATCCCCATTATATACCTCCTAATCGTACTCTGTAGTTAAATACAGCATGTAGAAACTGAGTTTTAAAAACATATTCTGAAGATGTCGGTTCTCTACTACGTTTTAATGATTCTGTTGATTACTTTCTTTAGTGTTCCCCTGCCATCCCTGGAGCTTGTTCTCTTCCAAATCCTTTCTCCACTAATTCTTTCTCTCTCTGATTTTTGTCTTCAGTCATCTGTGCTCTTCCTTCATAGTTTTAATCCCTCTCTGAGACTTCTGTCAAGATTGCCACTTAATTAATCACTGCTCTGCTCCCACCCTCACTTCTGCATCTCTGGTTGTCCTCCTTTTCCACCAGCATTTTCTCAGCATCTTTCTGCTGCTACTTTTCCAGATATCTCCTCCCAACCCCTGCCCTTCCAGCCCGTGGGACTGGAAAGCTGTAAATTAACCAGGGGGTTGGACCAGAAAATGGTATGTGTGACAGGGTTGTAGTATGTGATATGTATGTAGGATCTTGGCCCCACTGATCCACCTATGGTAGACTCTAGCCATGGTAGTAGGGTCTGGATAGGGTGAGTAACTATGCTTCTCTTTCCTGCCAAGCTCTGCTCAGAGAGTGGCAGTTAATGTTAACTTTCCCCAAATATTGCTGCTGATCTCCCATATGTCTGCAACGGGTATGCTGCCTCCTAGCTTTTGCTTCCCCCTCCTAGCCTGCCTCTCCAGGAACATGTTTTATGGCTTGGAAAAATTGGCTATTTAGAGAAGGTGCATCCACCATGTGTGTGAGGCAGGGGGAGCAGAGAACTTTTAGTCTCTATGAAAAATATCTAGACAGTGTTTGAAAGGATTTGCCTGTGCATGTATTTTATCAAACAGAAATTGTTGCTATTGGTCTTCCTCCAACTCCGTTACAGGAAATAAAGCCTAGGAAGTAGGACTAAACACAGAAATATTTAGCAACCACAACTTGTTTCACAGCACTTTTAAAATCTCTTACAGATTCAGAGAAAAGCTAAAAGTGCGTAGGCACACACAGAATGTCACCTGAAAGTGAATTTTAGTTTTAACAAAAACTGGAAAGCATCAAAGCCATTACTAAGTTTAAAAGAAACAAACCCTTAAAGCTAGTTTTAGGACTTTTTTTTGTGCACCTGTAATTCCAGAATAACATTTTTCAGGTAACTGGTCAATAATGTTTTGTTAACTTTGAAAGAGAATTTTATTTTAAACTAGTGCTCTGAGTAATAAGTAGATTCAAGCAACATATTCTTAGCATATAGATTTTCTCACAGGTAGTGCCTACCAAGGCTCTTCAGTAGTGACTGCCTTTTTTTGTTAGGACAGTGACACCCTGATTTATAAACTCTCTCAGAACTCCTTATACTGTAGAAGCTTAGAGCTATTAACACCTCGGGAATGGAGGTTTTTAGTAACTGTGAACAAAATGTTATGGTTATTCTTTCAAAAGTTTACAGTTCAACATTGATTAAATACAGCTTTGAAATTTTACTATGAAGAAAAATGCTGCTTTTAACCATCTTAATATAGATCAAGCAAGTACAGAAACAGTTTCCTTACCATGTTAAATCTTTTGTAAACATTCCCTTTTATTTTTTTTTGTAGTTTACATTTACATTTAACATAGTACTGTACTGTATTTGTGTGGTTTTTTTTTTCTCTGCTGCTGCCTAATTGTGTATTTCCCGTTCCAAACGAGGAGTGTGTTTGACTGGTCAGTTTGTAACTCTGGGTTCTACTGTACTTGCTCTGGCTATTGAGAAAAGCGTCCCTCTGGCACTTATTCCGTTACTTGCAGGAATCTCTTACAGCAGAACCTCAGAGTTACGAACGCCTCTGGAATGGAGGTTGTTCGTAACTCTGAACAAAATGTTATGATTATTCTTTCAAAAGTTTGCAACTGAACATTGACTAAATACAGCTTTGAAACTTTACTATGCAGAAAGAATGCTTCTCTCCCTTTATATTTTAGTAGTTTACATTTAACACAGTACTGTATTTGCCTTCCTGTTTTTCTTTTTTCTTTTTCTTTTTGGTCTCTGCTGCTGCCTGATTGTGTACTTCTGGTTCCAGGTGAGGGGTGTGGTTGACTAGTCAATTCATAACTCTGGTGTTCGTAACTCCGAGGATCTACTGTATTCTGATTTGTTTTGTTGGTTCTGAGTACTATGAATATCATCACTATGTGTGAGTATGGGCTGTACTCCTAGAGACCTAGCTTTCAGTAACGAAGGGCTAGTCTACACTACCTGCCCGGATCGGCGGGTAGAAATCGATCTCTCGGGGATCGATTTATCGCGTCTCATCTAGACGGATAAATCCATCCCCGAATCGATGAGCGTACTCCCACCTCATCAGGAGGAGTAAGCGCCATTGACGGGGGACCTGTGGCGGTCGATTTGCTGCCGTCTTCACAGCGGGGTAAGTCGAATAGGATACGTCAAATTCAGCTATGCTATTCGCGTAGCTGAATTTGCGTATCTTAAATCAACACCCCCCTGTTGTGTAGACCTAGCCTGAGTCTAATGAAATGTAGAGATGGGCGTGAGCTTCCAAGTTTTGATGCTCAGTCTTTGGGTTTGTTCAGATCCTGGGTTCTGGTTAGGATGCATAACTAGTGGAAAATAATTTTTAAAAACAGTCTGTAATACTCATGAGGATTTACAGATTGTAGCTTGTAGCAGTGAACTTTGTACTTCTTTCATTCTGTTTGAATTCTGATATAACACTCCAGTGCTGTCTGTCTCATTTGAGGCCCAGATCATCAGGTCGTGCTCCTGCAAAATTCCCATTAAACTTAATGGGAGTCTTGCATTGGTAAGGTCTGCAGAATCGTGTCCTCTTTTTTATTTATTTATTTATTTTTTAATACTCGTAAAACAACAAATTAAGTGTCTAGTTCATAAGGAAGAGCAGTTAGTAGAACTGAAATGCTCTCTATTTCAGAAAACTGGAGGCCAGCAAGCAATGTCATAGAGGATGAAAAATGAAATGTGAGAATCTGTTTCATTGTAAATATTTGATGCAGCTCTGACGTACCAGCCACTATTTGCTCTTTAGTTGCACCTAATGGCCAATCAAGAATTATTAACTGAATTTCAGAAGCCTTCTCTTCAGATGAAAGTTAAATATATTCTGTAGAAAGGAATCCAGAGAACAATGTATCCTGTGTATGACAAAAATAACTCAATTAAGCATTTAATCATAATTGTGAAGTTGGCTAAATTCATTTGTCTGGAAAAGAATCCAACAGTTTATGTCCTCTATATGTGGGATGTATGTCCATCACTAGTTGAATAAACAAATACTATACAACATAATCACAATATAGCCTGAGACCACAACATTTGGTGTCAAATTAATCAATCATTATAAATACAGACACTTTCACCACGCAACACAAAAGTGTACAGAAAGGGAGATTCCATAAAAAGAAAAAACCACCAAAGCAGTGATATGAGGCAGACTCCCCATTGCCTTTATAATGTCTCCATTTGTCTCATCTATTTGGTATTTCCACTGCACTACCTTCACATTGGTCAAATACCAAATTAAGAGTTGTGTTAAACTTGTTCATAAATGACCCTTCTGTCTGCTGTTTCCTGATCTAGTCACAGTTGCTATTTCTTCCTCTGCCTTCCTCCCCTTCACTTTATTGGGGAGCGGCCTATATTTTGAGAAATGGATGGATAGCTTGTCTGGTTTCATTACAGCTTCTAAGAATGCTGTGGCTTGGATTGACCGGATTGCATGTGCCAAATAATAAAAATTATAGCTTCAGTTAATACCTCTGATGAGCTGTAATCTTGTAACTTCTAGCAGCAGTACTGCTGTGAATCACAATATCTAACCTTGTGCCTCTGGCAGCCACAATACACCTGGGGGTACTGTTTCTTGTTCTTTCTATAGCATTGGAGGGACACTATCATAAAAATCTAGTGAGTCAAATAACTGGCTCCTTCTATGCTGCCATCAGTAGATTCGGCACGTTAAACGACAGGCTTAAAATATTATATTGGTATTTATTAAATCATTTGTCATCTAAATCAATAGGAATTCAGGAGCACTTGTTGAAATAATTGTTGGCTGTGTAGTCCACACAATGAGAATGCAAGATCCATGTTTATCTAAATTAGGTAATTTAAAATGCATTCTTTGATAAAAGTGGATTATGATGATGATTGTAGTAGATTGAGGAACATTTACGTATAACAAAGATGTTTAATAGTTGAGGTGAAAATAGGCTTGGGTTTTTTTAGAAATTTTTGATAAATTATCAACATTTTTGAGTGAAATGTGAAAAGCCATACTTTGAATGTGGAAATAGCCATTTAATGATACATAACATAAAATAAATTATAACTTGTTTTTCATATAGCTTGCATTCCTGCATTTCAGTTCTCTCTCCATCATGTTGATGAGGTAATCAGACATTTTCACATTATCCTTCTTAGAAATTCTGTGGTCCTGGTATCTAAAGAAGATTCAGAAGAAGACTAGATCTGTAAGGATAACCATATTTTGCTTTGCTCACCTTGGGGGGGAAAGAAAATACTTACCTGTCTACTTTGTGTGCAGCCTCCCCCCGCCCCCCCCCTTTTTTTTGGCTAGTTGCTTTCTGCTCTTTACTGTTTTATAAGAACATGTTGTTATAGCCTTCTGAGTGAAGGTATTGTTGTTAGTGACTCTGAAGAGGCAGATAAAAAAAGTCAGGCCTTGCTTTTTGCTGTTCCAGAGTTCTAAGTAGCTCTACATCTTCTTCCAAATATTTGGCACACCTCTACTGCGTACCTCTAATTTTGTGAGGGGAAAGAAAAATCTTTCATCCACTCTTTTGGCCTGATTCTCCTGTCGTTTACACCAATATAAATAAGGAGTAATTCCAATGTAATTAATAGAGTTAGACTGGGGTAAATCCAGTTAGGTAACGTACATGTATGTGTAGACTGTTGTGTTAATAACCCTTTGCACTTTTTATCCTTTGTCCCTACTGTTGGGATTAAACAATCCTTTGTTTTGGAAAGGCTATTTGATGTCAGCCTATTCACACACTGCTCACTGCTCCCAAAGGGAAGAGTTGCAGGGCTCAAACCCATTCGGCCGCTGGCACACAGGGTGTAGTAACCTAGACTCAGTCTTGAGAATCGGAGAATCACAGCATTGAGATTCCACTGTGATACAGGGCCTGTCAAGTAATGGTGTGTGTGTGTGTGTGTGTGTGTGTGCGCGCACTGAGCGAGACGAGAGCAAGGTCAAAGGTGCAAAGGTCCTTGTTACCCTTCATGGCTATCTAATGGGGGAAAAAAACAGTACAGAGAATTTTGTTTCAGTTCCAGAAGAAGATAAATGTGATCATTTTAAGAATATTAGGCGTTTTAATTCTGGTCTCATACACATTTTAAAAAAAGGCTAGTTTATCATTCAACTGAAGTACATTCTCTTGCAATTCAATGAGCTTTATGGTATAGTACATCCCTATATGCTTTTTTGTGGAAGAAATGGTTTGTTTTGAATTGCTTCTAGATACATTATGGACCAGCTTGGAAAAGACTAGAAAGGATAACTGATTACAGTATATGTTGAATTATTTTCAGATTTGTACTGTGGGGTGAGGATAGAACTCTAGTGAGAACAACCATTTTGTGATTTTTTTTTTTTTTTTTTTAAATCTGGCTGAGCAATGATGAGTAAAAAGTTACGAATGGCAAATGTACTTGGTAGAAAACTCAGGCATGGATAATTTGAACTGTTTTGCACTTGATTTTTATCATGATTGCTTGTTCATCTGAAGTACTAGTACTTCAGGAAGACGCCAGAGATAATGGGCTGAATTCTGACATGAAAGTACTCATTGTTCCACAAAATAATGGGTGGGTGGGAATTTTGTTGCAAATTGTCTACATCAAAAAATTGCGAACTTTTTTTTGTTTTCAGAAAAACAAAAGTGAAGAAAAAGAACAACAGTTCTTCAAGTGCTTGCTCATGTTGATTCCGTTCTAGGTGTGCGAGTGTCCACCTGTGCGGCCTTTGGAGATTTTTGCCTTAGCAGTATCCGTAGGGTCGGCCGTGGTGCCCTCTTAAGTGCCGCGCTCATGTGTTGGTATATTAGGTGCTGCCGGCCTTACGCCCTCTCAGGGCTTGGCTACACTTGCAAGTTAGAGCTCATTAAAGCAGCTCCAGGTGCCCTAACTCATGACCTGTCCACACTGGCAAGGCACTTAGGGTGCCTGGACTTTGCAGCTGGAGCGCTCCTGGTAATCCACCTCCACGAGAAGCATAATACTTGCTGCGCCTCGGCTGAAATGCCCCAGCATCAGTGTGAACGAGGTGTTGCATTACTGCGCTATGATCAGCCTCCGGAAATGTCCTATAATCCCCTTAAGTCAAGTGGCCACTCTTGTCATTGTTTTGGAAACACTGCAGGCATGCCGATATGCCCTTTCAAAGCTCTGTTTCTGACAACCGGCATGCTTATCTGCTCCAGGACAAAGCAACCATTAGTGTGGAATGCTGTTTGTTGTGAGGGGGGGAAGGGGTCTGCTGCTGTCTGAACTTACAAGACAGCATACTGATACGTGCTCAGCCCCCCAAACACCCACTCTCTCTCCCCCCACATACACACAACACACTCCCTGTCACACTCCACCCCACCCATTTGAAAAGCACATTGCAGTCACTTGCATGCTGGGATAGCTACCACAATGCATTGCTCTCTGTGCCGTTGCAAGTGCTGCTAATGTGGCCATGCCAGTGCTCTTGAATTTGACAGTGTGAACACACTGCAGCGCTTTTCCCTACTGCGCTCTCCGAGGGCTGGTTTAACTCACAGCGCTCTACATCTGCAAGTGTTGCCATGCTCTCGGTTCCTTCTTACTACCCATGGTGATTAGTCGCAGCGCCTTTCCCTTGCCTAGGAAGGGTTAGCGGTTCTTCTACTTCAGTATTTGAGCCTTAGGGCCTTGTAAATAGTCTGTTTACAGTAGTTAGTTAGTAAGTGGTTGTTAAGTAGTGTAACTAGAAATACAGTCCCAGGGGAGACTTTGCCCAAGGTGGAGCATGTCCCGGTCTCCGGGGTTTAAGCCCTGCTCTGACTGTAACAGGCCTATGCCTGTTAGTGACCCCCATAGCAGCTGCCTCAAGTGCTTGGGGGAATCCCATGTGAAAGACAAGTATCGCATTAGTAAGAACTTTTGTCCCGGAACTCAGAAAGAGGGAGACATTCGTTTGAGGGCCCTCCTTATGGAGGCTGCTCTCCACCCGGCATCCAAGCCTTCCTGGCTGGACTCTGCCCCTAGCACTTAGGCCTCGGTGCACAGCTCACCCCCAGCACTGGCTCTGTCGCCAGTACCTAAGAAGCAGTCAAAGAAGCACGACTCCCCAGCACCAAGCAAGAAGGGCCAAGGGACTTCAGGCAAAGGACCCAGTTCAGGCTGCCAGCCCACACCAGAGCCACATGGGGACGCGCTCCCCCCGCCCCCATGGGGCCCCTTAGCTCCCTGAGGGATCTTCCATACTTGTGGCAGGGCTGACGCATTCCCAGGCTTTCCCGGCGCCCAGATAGCAGAGGCCTCTACCTGCGCCACCAGCCCTAAGGCTCCCTCCCAGCAAGGGCAAGCCAGCCGTAAAGACCCTCCCAGAGGGCGGGCAGATGACACTGGTCTCCAGAGAAGAGACCATGTTTTCCGTCTCCACGTCCCAGGTCTCTTCCCTCTCGATGCTTGTCGCCTAAAGGGAAGCAACGGTCGCTATCTCACTGGCACCGATCATCCTCCTGCTGGCTGTCTCCTTGGTGCAAATCCCCATCTCCTAGAGCATGGGAGTAGTCTCCCTCATGGTACTGACCCCCCAGCCTCTGGCACTGATCCACCTACTCAAGGTACCCGTGGTAATGGTTAGCTGTCAGACACAAGCTTTGACGGTCCCTCCGTGGTAACCAGAAGGTGATTCCTCCTGTACGGAAAGGGAATTCGTCCCTTCTCCATGACAGCACTGGTGCGATTGGGTGCCTGAGGCTGTGTTGACCTCCCCTATGCCATCATGGCAGCAAGGCCAGTGGCCAGCGCAATGGCCCTACTGGAGCACATGGGGCATGCCTGTGATACTGATGCCTCCTTCCATCCATTCCTCGGCCACCGCCTCGAAGGAGCAACCAGTGGCACCTGCGGCACCGGGCTTGATGCATGAAGTGCACTTGGAGGCCAGGTAGAGGAGCGAGCGCCCACCCTGAAACCTTCTTCCCGCACAGTGGATGATGCCCCAAGGCCTCTCCTGGTGACCCAGCATTGTCATCATCCCTCTTGTGCCAGCTCGCCAGACGATTTTAAAGAACACTAGGCCCTGCTTCATGGAGTGGCTATGAACTTGGGCAGCATCTACTCCCGCCTGTGTCGTGCTACCAGTACACAATGGGGTCCTAAAAATAGCAAAAGAAACTCCATCTTCCATCCCTCCCACCCCCAAGAAGGCCGGGAAAAAGTATTTAGTCCCAGCCAAGGACTTTAAATATTTGTATACCCACCCGCCTCCTGGCTCGCCGGTCATCTCTGTGACCAACGAGAAAGACAGACGGGCAAAGCAATTTGACCCCCAAAATAAGGAGGCCAAGAGGCTTGACCTTTTTGGAAGGAAGATTTATTCAATGACCAGCCTTCAGTTCTGGGTGGCTAACCACAAGGCTCTCTTGGGGAGGTACAACTTTAACTTAAGGACTCCCTCTGTAAGTTCAAGGAGTCCTTGCCACAGGACTCGGCCCAGCAGCTAGGTGTTCCCTCCAAATGGCGTGGGGCGCTACCGATTCGGCAGCTCGGGTGGTCGTGTCAGCAGGCCTCGATCGAAGATCTTCCCTTTGATGGGAACCTTTGGCGAGCAGACAGATGGAAGGCTACACGGTCTGAAGGACACTTGGGCCACCCTTTGTTCGCTAGGTCTGCATACACCACAGTTGGCAAGGAAGCAGTTCCAGCTGCTCCTGCCGCCAAGGCCTTGGCAGCCTCGACAAGGCCCTGCAAGGAGCAGGGCTAGAGGCACGAGTTTTAGTCATCGCCGCCCTTCTTCCTTCCGCTCATGTGTGCAACCCAGCCTGGCAAAGCATCACGGGGGCCAGAATCACTTATTTTCAGGGTGCACTCGAGAGCGATGCCCCAGTCAACTCCCCGGATCCACCTCATTCTTTCCTCAACCATCTTCATCCCTACCGTTCAGCCCAGTTGCGGGTCATCTCGGACTGTTGGGTGCTAGAGATTATATCTCAGGGCTACACCCTACTCTCTTCTGGGATTTATACCTGGATGTCTTGGTTTGAGAAATCAGTATGAACTATGACTTCTAAGTTTGTGACATTTTTATTTGCTATCAATCAAATGAACATTGTTGAGTAGAATGAGGTCCCTTGTTGGTACCATACCTGTTCAGTCCAGAGCATCATCTTTGTATGTGTTATTTCTTTGTTTCAATGCAAAGACAAATTATTTTTAAGTGTCAGAATTGAATGGTATATAAAGGCAAATTACAAATGGTGAATAAAAATAGGGATACATAAAGCTATTTAACCCACCTCCCCAAAATTTGGAGAAGTGCACTACAATGCAGGATAGCTGAGTATGAGGTATAATCTGGGATTACTTTTTGGAGATGCATCCTTGTTTTTTTAAAACAAGTTTACAAATCTCTTTTGAGCTTAAAATTTCAATAAAATTCTTACAGCTTTAGATCAGTGAGATTTAAAATGTAAATATATTGGAGGCTCCTTTCCTTTCTCCTCTCTCCACATCTTTCCTATGGGATGTCAGGTTTTGTTTTGTTTTTTTTTCTGGTTAATTGACGGGATTCAGAACCGGTGACTAAGGATTAACGAAAGCTTTGGTTAATCCTTTATTCTGATAAAAAGGGAATGTTTTAGGAATCTTAGTGAGTGCATATGTTTTCACTCAGCAGCTTTGTTTGGATTTTCTTGAAATTACACTGTTGGAAAATAGCAATGAGTATATTCAATATTGGGGTAAATAGACACTAAAACTGCAATCAGTCTTGTGTTTTTTGCCCAGGGATGCAGTGTAACTAGCCTGCATAAAGGAAGAAAAGGCGATTATTCTTCTGTTTTAGTGCTCCCAGTAAAACTAGGCTTGCTCCACAGCTGGTCCTGCTGAGAAAAAAGCATTAAAGATCTCCATAATCATTGATTTGGCTTTCTTAGCACTGGTGTCTTGGGGTTCTCCTGGGAAGGACCTAAAAGCTGCAAAGAGAGGACCTCTGTTTTCTACTGGGTAGTCAGGTTTAATCGAGTGCTCTTGATTGCAGTCCATTGTGAATTCATAAGCATTCATGAATAGTGAAGCCAGGCTGTAGTAAATTCATCAAAGGCTTTCTTGCACTGGATATGCTTTTTGCTGCTGTCAGTTATTTGGCTTTTTCCTTTAGAAGTAGGACATATTCTGCTTGCTCTCCTGTGGCCAAGATACCAGATAAATGCTTCTGGCATCTTTCTCCATCCCCGCCTCCCAACTTCTTTCCTTGCATGAAAATATGTGTAAGCCTTTACTGTGTGTGATATAAATGTTCATTTGGTGTTTTTGACAGGGATTTAAATAGCGTAAGCCCTTTGGATGATGTAGGTCTGGCTTCCATTCTGTGGTACCTCCCAACCATCTATTTCAGATTTTTGTTGTCTCTGAGGGATACGCTGCAGTCTTGCAGACCCAGAGCATATGGGAAAACACATTCTGGTGAGAGTTTGGCAGAAACCAGCTTCCTCCCCTTGATCAGGGCCCCCTGAATATTGGTTTGGGGATCTCAGAATACAAGTATTTTGAGTTAATGTCATGTCTGCCCCTAAGCTTCCCCACCCACCTCCCAAATTGTACATCTTATACTCGTGTCTAATACAAATTGTACCCTCTTTCAATTTTGTGGTACCAGCTGCCAAGACCCCTCACATTCCTGGTGACCTATCTGTCCTTTACTAGTTGGGGAAAATTCTCTGGATCTTTCCTTGTCAAAATCCTGTGCCCCATCAAATTCTTTCCCCTGTAAATCCTGACCCCAGCCACCCACCAGCTGCATAAACCCTTCTGTAGCACATCTCTGACCACTGAGAACTGTAGGAAACTCACAGTAGCCCAGAACCTCACAATTTCACTGTTTCCTAGAGCGAAATACTTATATTTTGTTGTGTTGGCTGAATAGTTCTAATAGTGATGATGAGCATTTATCAGTGGAACTGAGTGTCCAGCATTCATTGATAGGCTAGTTCTTTTCCAGCCATCCTGGTTGAAAGTGGGTTTTTCAGAGTGAGAGGAAGAGACAGCAGGAGAAAGAGTAGTCCAGTTAAAGCACTGCATAGGAGTGAATTCCTCCCTAAACGAATGGACAAGAATGAAACCTAATTACCTAGTGCTAGCATTAGTTTAGCAGATGCTTGATATTTGGGTAAAAGAGCAAAACACAAAACAAACCTTTCACAAGTAAAGCTTAGAAAAGGAAGAGCTCTGATTAGTTAATTAAATTCATCTGTATAATCTTATACAATATATATGACTAACCCAAAGTGCTTTATCTCCAGGCTGGCCTGCCCTGTAATCTTCACGTGCA
Organism: Trachemys scripta elegans; assembly: GCF_013100865.1. Taxonomy (NCBI): domain Eukaryota; kingdom Metazoa; phylum Chordata; order Testudines; family Emydidae; genus Trachemys; species Trachemys scripta. The sequence goes on along the minus strand of NC_048308.1, from coordinate 53,604,843 downwards.
AACCCTTCCTCATGTAAATAGGATGTGAAACTATTATTTATCTTTGTATAACCAGTGCATCTAGTGAGGATCTACTGCAGAACTTCAGGTGTAATATTTTCTTGGAGGCAGTGCATGTCAGAAAATAGAGTGGTTTATGCTGAATTTAGAGGGCTATAATTAATCTGAATTCTGTTACACATACCCTTTTGATCATCTTAAAAAAAATAGAATATACATATTTTCTAGAAGCTGTGAAACTAAAGCTTTTTTACAAATTGCCACATGTGCTTTTGCCGTCCAGTTTTACAAGATGCTCATGACCTTCTGTAAGGTTACTGAGCACCAGAGAGTTGCTTGGCCATTGAAGATTAAGAAAGTGTCAGTAGTGTTTGTCCTTTCAGTTTCCATAGAGTGGTAAGAGGAAATGTAGGACTTCCACCCATTTGTTAGCTGAACAGAATCAGTCATGATCAGTTTTGACTATCTTGTGTCTCAGGCCAGAGGGAAGATTAATAGATTGGACAGCGATGGCTTGAGTCAGCCTGTGACATATTGGTAGTGCTTTGAACTAGCTCTGAGAGAAAGCATTTGCTAACACAGTGAGCCAAATTCTGCTCTCTGATTCACATACATAGCTTCCATGGAATTAATTGTGCATCTTAAGACGGAGTTGGGAGTTTTCCTCTGCAGCATAGGTCACTTGCAGTTTAAACTAGTGTAAATGGTGGATTCTCTGAAACCTGAAGTCTTTTAAACCATGATTTAACCTGAAGTCTTTAAACCAGAGGTTAGGAATCTCTCTTCTCATAGATCAGCGGGGTAGCCGTGTTAGTCTGGATCTGTAAAAAATCTGCACAGGACTCTTCTCACAGAGTATTTTCCAGAACCCCCCTCTCACCTTTTTTCTCCTCCCGCCCCCCAATTCTCCACCTATCAGACAAACAAAAACTACTCAAGGAGGCGCCACAGTTGTATCATGTTGTTTTAATACTTTTTTTTCCTGACCTTTTTTCTTCCCTGAGATCCGTTGCAGCATGTCTGCCTTTCCCGATCCAGGATCTCACAAATGGCTCAGCACTGAACATCATGAGAGGCAGTTTTACCAAGTTAAAGAAAAGTAGCGTTGATATGGTCTGCACTTTCATAGATGATTGCAAAGGGATCATGATTATGTTCATGTGTGAGAAACCCCATTCACATTCACTTGATGTTATCGGTATGATATTGATGCACTTTACAAGAGATTTTACAAGAGCTGGCATTGCCCTCTGGTGACTGGCTTGGGGCACTGGGCTGTGGAGTGGGGTGAACTAGACTAGGGGCTTCTGCCCTGCAGGGCAGCAGGGCTCCTGGTTTCAGCTATGGGGCACCAGGTCCTGGGGCTTCTGCCCTGCGGGAGGCTTGGGTGTCCAGACTTCAACGATGGGGCCCTGTTAAGGTGACCAGATAGCAAGTGTGGAAAAATTGGGACGGGGGTGGGGTAGGGGTAATAGAAGCCCATACAAAAAAAGCCCCAAGTATTGGGACTGGCCCTATAAAATCAGGACATCTGGTCACCCTAGGCCCTGTGGACCCCCCCAGAACTGGCTCATGGCTTCCCAATGGGCCACGGACCCCTGGTTGAGAACCGCTGGTTTACATCATTCAGTAGCATCAGGCTGGAGTCCAGGTTTGAAAAATATTTACCAGAGCTCTGCTCCAGACAGCTCTGGCTAAATTTAAACCCTGATTACAGGAGTGGGAGGGTGAGGTTCTATGGCCTGCAACGTGCAGGAGGTCAGACACTAGATGATCATGATGGTGCCTTCTGACCTTAAAGTGTATGAGTCTATGAGGTACTATGGCAGGGGTCGGCTATATTTTTCATGCGGCTCACCAGGGTAAGTACTCTGGTGGGCCGGGCCAGTTTATTTACCTGCTGACGTGGCAGGTTCGGCTGATTGCAGCCCCCACTGGCTGCGGTTTGCCGTCCGTGGCCAATGGGGGCGGCAGGAAGCCACGGCCCGCGCCGCTTCTCGCCACCCCCATTGGCCCGGGAAGGCGAACAGCAGCGAGTGGGGGCCATGATCGGCCGAACCTGCCGCGTCAGCAGGTAAATAAACTGGTCCGGCCCGCCAGGGTGCTTACCCTGGCAAGCCGCATGCCAAACGTTGCCGACCCCTGTACTATGGTCTAGCACAGTGGTTTTCAGACTATGGGATGGGTCTCCCAAGGAAGGCACGGTAATGTGTCAAGAGATGTGCGAGCTGTGTACTGCTTTTTTTTATTATTATTATTTTTTTTAAAAGCTCTTGCTGTAAATCCTGGGTAGCTGGGGCTTGTGCATAAGGGCCATACATACCTGGGAGGTGGGGATAAAGGGGACAGCCGGAGCCCTGCTGCCCGGACTCGGGCTCTCCTTCTCCTCCCACCCTCAATCCCTCACCAGGAGGCAGCCTGAGCTCAGGCTTTCCTCCCCAATACCTCACTGGGAGGCAATAAGACTCTGGCTGTCAGCCCCAGGGTGGCAGCAGCAAGGCAGAAGTAAAGGTGGCATTGGGGCGCCAAGTCTGCTGTGAAAAGTAATATTGCCACCCTTCTGTGCTTATGCTGCTGGCGTGGTGCTGCCTTCAGAGGTGGGTGGTGGTATATGTACTGGGGGGAGGGGATAAACGATTATAGACACAAAGCAGTGGGGGGGAGGGGGAGCGGGCAAGCAAGTACGTTTGAGACCCACTAGGCTAGTGGATAGGGCACTGCACTGGGAGGCCTGGTTTCTATTCCTGGCTTGGTCTTGCTGTGTGACCCTGAGCAAATCATTCCCCTTCCCACTCTTTGTCTGTCTTGTCTATGCTGAGTGTAAGCTCTTCAGGGCAAGGGCTGTCTTTGTGTGTGTGTGTGTGTGTGTGTGTGTGTACGTGTACACACGTACGTACACAGGATCCAGCACAAAAGGGCTCTGAACCCTGCTTGGGTGCTGCAGGCACTGCTTATAATTCAAATAATAAACAGTCTTAGACTGTCGTCTCTTTAGGGCTAGGATTATATTTACTCTACATTATATGTTTGCCACTGTGATGTCCTTGTCTGTGACTGGGGCTCCTAGGTGCTACTGCAATGAAAATAATACATCATAATAGCAATAAGGACTCTATCAGAATTTGGCCTGTAGTATGAATTACTGAATGGAAGCCATACATGCAAATTCTGTGGACTAATAGTGACTTATCTGAGCTATGGTTTGTGCATCCAAAGACAGAATTTGGTCCTGAGTTAGTCTCTTGAGCAGAGACTGGCAGTCAGACAGTAATGTATTGCGCTATTTGAGAGTTAGTTTTGTACTCTGATCTTTCTTTAAAACATTGAGGGCTAGATTCTCAGCTGGTATAAATAGGCTGAGTTCAAGCTTACTGGCTAAGAAGTTATTGATGACTCTTTGTAGCCACAATGAACTACATGCAGAAATTGTATTCTTGATTTTGAAGATTGTTCTATTGGTCCATTCAACTGTCAACCAGCCTTACTAAGAGCCCTGCAAAATTCCCTATTTCTTTGTGCTTTCCTAGTCTTGAGGTTCCTTCTCTTACATTACGCAGCACTACAAGTATTTAAGGCAAAATGCAACTTCAGTGCTGACCCATATTCCTGGTAACTTCTGTTTGATGTGCCAGCATTCATGCTGGTTGTATTCATATTGGACACCATTGGCAGAGCTGTTAATCTGTTAAAGAGACTGAGGTTTAGGTGACAAGGTGTTCTCTAGCCACAGGAGCTAAGAGCCTTTGAATGCTTTAGTGGCCAAGGCAAAAGGAATTTTTAAAAAGGACTCCTTGTTTTTCACATAGAATATGTGGGAAGAATTTTATATAAAATGTGATGTTTATAATTTTTAGTATTGTATCACAATTTTCAGAATGTGATAGCTTCCCCCATGAAGAACATTTTGCCATTCAAGCTTTGAAAGAAAAGTTACAGTTCAGTAAGACAATGAAAATGTTTTCTGTTTACAGTAATTTGGGAACATATTCTGCAAATAAAGATTGTTAGTAAAAGATGCTTCATTTTTAATAGATAGCAACCATTCAGCGTTGAAACTAAATTTGTGTCTTATCCCGCCCCCTCCCCCTCAATCTGTGTTGTAATTCTGTTAGCAATTGATACAAATTCTCCGAGGATGCAGACATAGGTTTAAAGGTGAAACACTTTTGGAAATATAATAGCAAGTTTTGTTGTCCAAACTGGCAAACATAGTCAGTAAAAGGCATGTCAGCATTAAGTGCATACAAAGTCAGCCAATAAATGACTTTTTTTCCCCTCCACCTCAAAGATTCTCAATGCCTCCAATAAATCTGATCTTATAAAAAAAATGTAATTACATCAAAATAAATAGAAAAATACAAAGTGGTAATGAGAGTACAGTTACTTTGTAGATCATCAGAGGCAGTGTTGTGTTAGGTTTCAGAGTGGTAGCCGTGTTAGTCTGCGTTAGCAAAAAGAACGAGGAGTACTTGTGGCACTTTAGAGACTAACAAATTTATTTGGGCATAAGCTTTCGTGGCTGATGAAGTGGGCGTTAGCCCACGAAAGCTTATGTCCAAATAAATTTGTTACTCTCTAAGGTGCCACAAGTACTCCTCGTTCTTAATATTGTGTTAATCATTTTATCAACATTTAACACTTCTGCCTCTGAGTAACTGAAGATCATAGATATCAGCTAGATGATTGGGTGCCCTTGAAGTGAAGTGAAAATCACTGTTAAAATTAAGGCCACAGTCACAAAAATAAATACACCACCATAACCGGAAATACTCTTTTTTTTTTTTCTCCCCCTTCCCCTGCCCCAAGAAAAAAGAACCTGAACTTCCTCCACATGCATTTCTCAAATGGTTGGTTTAAAGGTACTTAGAATTCCACTGTTTACTCCAGGGATGTCAAAATGTGTTCCAAAATGCCTAACATTTTGAAATGCCATCCTGTAAGATAAAGGCTGGATTGTACCCTTGCATGGAGAAATCGGGCTAGAAAATTCCTCAAAGTTGACTCTACAGAGTTTCATTTAATAATCCCCTTGGTTAGGTGAGGTTTTTTTTGGGGGGGGGGTGCAGAGAGACTATAGGGCCTGGTCTCCCAAACCCCAAAAGATGCTGGGCAACCATAAGAAAATGAATTCCTGCCCAGTCCTGTGGGCGCAGAAGTGTCCATGCGCAGGGCTGTCCCTTCCAGGTACTCTGCTACTCCTCCCTCAGCAGGTACCTGGCTGAGTTCCTTTGCCGCTACACAGCTGTTCTCTGGTGGGGTCCAGCAGGAGTTAGTACTACTTTTGGCAGTAGTACCTCCAAATCAGGTAACCCCTCAATTATCTGTAGAGATGGTGATACAGAAAGCAATTAGTCTGAGGCTCTGCCCTCTTTTGCCATTGCCTCCACCTCCAAAGTAATAGCGTACAGGGAAGAGTCTGCTGAGCCCCAGCAGAAGGGCTTCCATAGTTTCGCAGATGCAGGGGTGTCGCTGCAATTGTGCTTCCCCCATTCTGCACTTTCAAGGGTGTATTCCAGATCTCTGTCCCCTGGTGCATAGAAGTATAGGGAAAAATACTGTTTGAGGTGACTTCTGCCATCTCTATGTACTGATCGTTATCAACTGTTCCAGCTTTGTTGTTTGTTTTGTTCTAAAAAAGCATTGTCTATATGTAAAAAGACCAGGAGTACTTGTGGCACCTTAGAGACTAACAAATTTGTTAGAGCATAAGCTTTCGTGGGCTACAGCCCACTTCATCGGATGCATAGAATGGAACATATAATGAAGAGATATATATACACGTACAGAGAACATGAAAAGGTGGGAGTTGTCCTACCAACTCTAAGAGGCTAATTAATTATGAGAAAAAACTTTTGTAGTGATAATCAAGATAGCCCATTACAGACAGTTTGACAAGAGGTGTGAGAATACTTAACATGGGGAAATAGATTCAATGTGTGTAATGGCTCAGCCATTCCCAGTCTCTATTCAAGCCTAAGTTGATAATGTCTAATTTGCATATTAATTCAAGTTCAGCAATTTCTAGTCGGAATCTGTTTTTGAAGTTTTTTTGTTGCAAAATTGCCACCTTTAGGTCTGTTATTGAGTGGCCAGAGAGGTTGAAGTGTTCTCCTACTGGTTTTTGAATGTTATGATTCCTGATGTCAGATGTGTGTCCATTTATTCTTATGCGTAGAGACTGTCTGGTTTGTCCATGTGTGTGCTGGAAGCATGTTGAAAGCAATGTGATATTGAGGGTGGGATTTTTCAAAATCACTCACTGTTGGCCTAACTTTGTTGCTTCTGAAATCCAATGAGTGTTTTACTGCTCACTTTAATGGGAGCAGAGTTAGTCCAGTGCTGAGTGCTTTTGAAAATCCCATTTTGAGCTTCTTGTTCACAGGGGAAGTTAAAATTGAGCATTGCAAGGAGTTGATAATTGCAGTTCCACCTGGAAGAGCAACAGCAACACCCCCTCTGTGCCTCCCTACCCTCTCTTCAAGCTTCAGTTTATACACCTGGCTTGGTATTGCTGCGCCCTAGCTACTAAGCAGTTTCATTAGAATAGTAAGAAGATTTTTGTAACCTTTATCCAAAAGAACTGTGGGGTTTTTTTTGTTTTAAGTTGGCTTCCCCCTCCCCAGGCTGCTCCTCTTCCTTTACAGTGCAGCACGTCAATGGGAATGGTCTAATTTCTGTGGTTACACAAGGACTGAAAGCTGTGTGCTTTTCTGGGAAACTATGATGAGACCGTAAGGAGAACAAGCATCTTGGTACTATGAGAATGGATGCAGGCTAAACAAAAACAGATTGCTGGGCTAACCATGCTGATTTAGAATTGCAATATACAAAAATACTGAGATAAGTATAAGCCTTACAGTGAATGAAAAGGTTTCCTCATACAAGATCTAATTCTTTCTTGGTGAGCAGTACTGTAACAAGTGTGAGTTTCCTCGCTTTGCCCCTTTAGTGTGACCTAAAACCTGACCTATATTTTAGTCTATACTATATCTAGGCATTAGAAGATAGTTTCATTCTCAATGAAATATGAGAATATGTAAAAGAGATTTTGAAGGTGAATGGAAAGTTGTTTTTTTTTTTTTTTTTATTTTTCCAAGACCAGAGATTCTAAATTTTTCCTGCTAAAGTAGATTTCATCAATAATGCTTAGTCATGCAAAGAACATCGTTTTCTCAGCTTTCAGTTTTATAAATGTTGTCAACTGCTGCATGGGACATACAGAATCCCTGAGGTTCCATATCTTGGCAGGTGTCTGAACACAGAACTCATTTTAAAGTAGGTTGTTAAAAAAATACTTTAAAACATCTTCATGTACATTGGGTTAATGAAGTGAGTTCTTAAATAGTATTTTGTCTTTAATTATTTTCTGATTCAGTATTTTTATTATATGAAGAAAAACAAACAATTACAGTTACAATGAAATAAGAAAAAAATTACAAAGATAAGTACTGTAAAATCCTACTAATTGTCTCACACAGTATTATTTTACATTTCTTTAGTACTCTGTTTTTAAAACTTAGAGAAGAACCAGCAAAGCAAAGAGGAAAGATAAAAAAGTCATGATGGGAAGTTGACTCATAGAGCATAGTGTATTAGACAGAACAAATAGCATGAAGAACTAATTGTCATCATACAGTGATCACATCAGTCTGTATCTATGTATCTGTTTGTTTTTACTGGGCCTGTGAGTAGAATTTCTTTCACTTTCCCATTCTATAGTTAGCTGTCAGGCCTAGTTTGGACATTTTGAATGGAGCCTATTGCATGCAATAAATAAATACATTCTGGTGAATTAGAAGAAGGCAGAGATCAGTGGAGGATATTTTAGTACTATATCCTGTTTTGCTCCACTATTATGTGGACAAAGGGGATCTCTAAATCCTAATCTGGTTTGATCTACTTTGAAGTGCCTCATTTCCCCCTCTCCCCCCCATGACCTTCATTTAAATAAGTATACATTGATTCAAAGGGGGGTAGGTTGCATGGACCCCAATTTTCTTATAAATACTTGCAAACAGTGATATTGTACTGACAAAAGATAAATGTCTAATCTGCAGTTATTACCAAAATGCTAAGGTGTTGAGTGCTGTATAAGTACCTAGATAGATTCAGTGATATGTCACAAGTATTTTTAAGAGACTTCACAAAAAATGTCATACTTAGCCTGTGATCAAACCTATGTCCTATATGGGAAGGTGGTGTGAAGAGGATTGACGGGTGAGAGGCTGAAAGAGTAAGGGGCAGATTTCTTATAGTCATATGGAAGGAAGGAGGCAGTATCATTTTTTCTCTATATTCTTGATAAATATCCTGAGTACACTTAAAATTGATAAGGTGGTAGTGTGACCAGGTGCCTGGAATGGACAACACTGAGAATGGCACACTCAGGGCATACTGCAAGAAATAAAGCAGATAATCCCCCCCAAACTGGTGGTTTATTCTATAATTAGATTCACCAAGCTAGAAACAAAAGAGCTTCTGCAATACCACACTGGTTAACCAGAAGCCAAACACAGTACTCTTTAGGCATTCTAGCCCTTAGCTCTCATCAAAACAAACAGGTCTAATATGGTGAGGGGTTACTGAAAACCTAATTCACCACATGTGAGGTTCTTACTAATCCCAAAGGATCAGACACTTATCCTCAGGTCAATATGTATCTCCGATCTTACCCAAATATCCTGCTGTCAGCTAGTCCTTAGTTTACTAACTAAAGATTTATTAAGAAGAGTTGTAAATGGTTGTACATGCAAATGTTTGCAAAGTCCTTATACCAGGGTTGTAGCAGTATGAAATAGACTGCTGGCTTGCAAAAGTCTCTCTGGTAACTTCCAAAAGATTGGAAAATTCTCAGTCCATAGTTCAAAATACACCTCTACCCTGATATAACGTGACCCGATATAACACGAATTTGGATATAATGCGGTAAAGCAGTGCTCTGGGGGGGCGGGGCTGCGCACTCCGGTTAATCAAAGCAAGTTCGATATAATCCGTGTTATAGGTGAAACCGCTAAGATTTTTTGGCTCCCGAGGACAGCGTTATATCGGGGTTGAAGTGTACTCTTTTTAGTTGTAAATCCACAGTCCAGAGAATTGGAGCAGGAAAGAGGCAAAATGGAGGAGTCTCATTTATTTCTTTTATTTCCCTTGCCAGGTGCATGAAATTTACTGTTCCAAACCAAACCCACAGTCCCTGTGTATGGAAAGTTACTGGTCCAAGATGGAGTCCAGGGTCAGATGAGCATATCACATGCTCTTACATGTTTTGCTGAATCACAGGGGGGGCGTGGCCATTGGCTCCTCGCTGTCTGAGGCATCTGCAGAGAGACCTGCTGTGTGGGATGAGTTTCTTCCATGACTCATTGTGAGAGTGGCCTGTCCTAAATGGACCATCAACACATAGCTATCTAGCTCTGATGTAAATCTAATTGGAGGGTGTCATCCAGGAGCAAAACACATGCTGGAGATACAAATACATAGCCAATATTCATAACTTTGGATACATGGATTTAATCAGGATAATCATACTCAATAGATTGTAACTTTTCTGTTGACACCTTACATAATACACTTTGTGCACGATTTGTTGCAATTGTAAAACAGTGGTAATATCAATGATATAAATGGTCATCTTTAATCATACAGTATCACGGGTAGGCAGGGGTGAAGAACTCATAAGGGACTACCTTCTCCCTGGAAGTGCTTTTAATATATTTGACGTTTATTGCATTCCAAAGGCAAAACCTTTGTTTTTCACAGAAAATTTCAAGAAATAAGTCTTGTCCAGGAGAGATGATTTACCTGCATCCAGAGAAGGGTTTCCTATCAGAGGAAGGGAAATTTTCCAACCTTCACTTCAATTTGTGCCTGAATTGTAACAGGAGTTCTCTAAGCCTCTGTGAGCCTTCTTCGGTACATTAGTTATTTTATTTATTTAGTACTAAATCCTGCGATTCTTACTACATTAAGTGAAACTCCCATTGAATTTTATTTGAGGTACATCATTTAATGGGGGTTTTGCCTGAGTAAGGACTGTAAGATTTGACTCTTAATGTCAACTATTTTTTTGTATATAGTGTCCCAGTTTCTCTAATGCCCATCTCAGAGTAATAAATGTTGCCCAGACCAAAAGCCTAAAAGAAAAGGTAAGAACCTCCTATGACAATGTGTCAGTGGTGAAATATATTTACATTTTTTTAACATAATAAAATCCCAAATATTAAAACCAAAATTTGGCTTCGGATATACTGATTTCCCTATATATGTGCAACTCTTCTATTTTACTACAGAAAAATTCAAAATCCAGAAATGAAATAAGATGATTTAGCTGCATTTCAACTAAATTGCCCTTGTTGCTGAGGATAAATCTGTTCCATGCCACTCCCCACATATGTTATTTAAACAGAAAAATATATGAATATGTCACTGTTCTTCAAAATGTTTCACACTCCGTGCATAGAGGTCTCGGAGCACATTGCTACTAATAATTTATTGCCTATTCACTACTGCTAACTTATGAATGATTTACTACTCACAGCAGGGAAGGCTGCATAATTTAAGAACAATGCAGAGTAAGGATTTCTTTCTGCACAGGGCAGTGGACACCAATGCACAAAACAGATTTAAAGCTAGATGGATCCCTTTTTCTGTGGTCAAGAAATACATTTTTAAAGTATAAATATAAATAGCTGAGAGTAAAGGACGTTAAAGGTCAGGCGTCCCATCCTGAATGTACCTGATCTCATTTAGTTCAAGAATAGATCAGGTCAGCACTTAGATTGAAGATACTTGGAAATATAAAAGACCATGAATGATACTGTGACAAATTCAAGATGTTACAGTGATATAGTTCAGTCAGTCAACAAAATGCTTACCCCCCTCGTCGTCCTCCTCAAAAAAAAAAAAAAAAAAAAAAAAAAAAAAAAAAAAAAAAAACCCATACCAAGAAAGCATCTTTGAAGGAAGGTGGGATGCATAATTTTTATAAAGGGTTTAAATGCAGCTGGATCTTACAGTATATGCTAAATGCAATATAAAATCTGGTTATATATTCTGTGGCTTTGTGAAAACAGCTTGTCTTATTTTCTTTATTATTAACTACACCAGCAATGGAACTAGAGTGACTCACTGATGGCCTTGTGCTGGAATCTTGCTTTAGTTCTTCCAAAATAATGAAGAAAGAAAGTGTGTGGGTTTTGTTGCTTGTATTGCTAATGGTTGTGGGAAAGCTGATTTTTATAATGAGGAACTTTATTTGACTGGTAAGCATTCCTGTTTGAAACTCCGTTTAGCTATAGAGAAGAATCACTGGCACTGTACCTTGTAATGTGATTTGAGTGACCAGCATGGATATGGCTGGGCTGTTTTGAACTGCGTTCAGCAATTGAGTTTTAGTTTAGATTCTGGGCTCTGGGCTAGAATGTGGTTCAGCACAGTTTGGCTCAGTGAGCAGTGTCCAGCCATACAGGGCTAGAACTGAATTTAAGTGCAGCAGAGCACATGCTGTTTGAATCTAGGTTTTCAGGCAAATGTGGATGAGGCCATATTTTAGTGGATTGTAGGCAATGTTATAGGTGGGGGGGATATAGTATGCCATAAATGAAGTACAGTAATCAATATTGCCCGCTCTTGTGATTTTTATCACGAGTGATTACATTTCAGAGGCTGCTGGTGCTCTTCTTGCAATTGCATGAGAAGCTCTGGCCTCCTTGCAGAGTTCAGCAGTCTCCTCTCTGTCAGCCATTTCTCATAAGAGGCGAGATGGAGAGGAGGGAGCAAACAGCCCAGAAGCTCAGCTCAACTCAGCTCCCTTTTCTCCCTCCCTTCCTCACCTCGTCTGGAAAGGGGCAGAAGGGGATGAAGAGCCCCTGAAGCAGGCCATTTCCCCCCCCCCTCCCCCAGCCAGGGAAGGAGGAGAGGGGACCCTGCTGCAGCGGCCCCCCCCCAGGCCTGGGAGAGGGGGGGTGAAGAACCTTAAGACGAGCAGAGGTGAAGGTGTGATGAAGCTGAATTGACAGAGTTGGGGTTGAGCGGGGGTGGAGACCAGTGGGGTGAAGTGATGGAGGGTCTGGAAGACAGGATTAATTGCTAAGCAAGGGGCAGGCAGAGGTGGTGGGAGCTCCTGCAGCAGGGGCCAAAATTACCTTACTCGATACATTTGGGACAGTTACTCTCACTCACAGGATGGGCAGGGGAATTCAAAAATCAAGACAGACCAAAAAAACCACAATATAATCTTAAAACAAAAAAAACCCCCAAACCCCTCAATGGTTTAAGGTGTCTTACTCACGGTTTTTGATCTCTTGAGAGAGCGGCAATACTGCTTAATTCAGGGCTTGGAAAAGTTAGCAGACACCTACTAGGAAAGCTAAAGAGTCAAATGGAAGAATGAGGGAGAGGGGTGCCCCATTGCAATATCCAGGAATAGCACCCCCGTTAAAACCCCAATCTTTCCCTTCACTCCCAAGTGCTAAAAAGGAGTGGTTGCTGGGACACCTCCCGGGGTGGTGTTCCTTAGCCCAGGTTGTGGACTCCATCACTCACTTCAGTCTCAAGCTAAATACACTTTTGATAATTTTGAAGCCATTTGCTCGCATTCTTTCTATTCGCTCACACTCCAGTTTCCTGACCATTGGGTGCTATATCCCTTCCTCAGGCTTCTGATTGCTGGAGAAGCGGGAGGTCTCTGATACTCTACTCCCATGTCAGGCATTTTATTTTTTGTATTCTGCCTGTGAACAGCTCCAGTACCTGCCGCTGCTGCTGATGGGTAAGTTTTGGAAGGATCTGATTTTTATTGGTACATGTCAATTTCCCCACAGACCGACACACACCAATATTTGTCATTAATAATTGAAATGTACAGGTAGGCAAAATAAGAAAAGTGCTGCTTGAGAACGAATTAGAGTTTGAGCTAAGTATATTTACTTTGTATATTTTAATGGTTATAAAGCTTTAACTTTTTGGAAATCAGTGTCTTCTGACATTTCCACATAACTTCCTGCAATAGTGAAAATTTAAATAGATATTATCAGTGTTTATTTTTCATTTTTTATCTGTCAAAATTATTTATAAAAATGGAATTCTGCCAGGCCAACTCCTAGGTTTCCCCACCAGGACCAGAATGAAATTTACATGATTCTTATCAATTTCTCACTGTCAACAGGGTTCTGAAAAGTATCTGAGATTACCAGAATCCTGTTAATTTCACTCTGCTGCTGTTTGTGACAGCTGTGAGCAGAAGCAGAGGAAGATAGCACTTCATATCTTAAACAGTACTTTTTTTTTTTAAGATGAAGCTCATATTCTGCAGAAATTGATGGCTTATAGCCTACCCCCCATCTTTTTATTATTTAGTAAGTACTCATGAAATCATGTGGATGGGAAAGAGAATACGGGGCTGCTTTTTTTCTTTCCTTTAAAGATTCATATCACACTGACTCTGCTTAAGTTTGTGGAAAACCTCTAGTTCACACTGGGAATGCTGAGAGGTTTAGTACACATATTAGCATAGTCCCTCCAATACTGGCCTTTACGTCATTTCTAATGCATAGTCTCATCAATTTAAGTTACATGATACACGTCCATATTCACCAGGAAAATGTCCTGCAAACAACTGGTGAGTGGATTTTCCAAGCCAGTCATTGACCACGCAATGACTGACCAGAAAAAAATGGTAGCAAGAGAACAAAAACTGATGGGTTTCATGGAAATGCTGTTTTCCATTCTCTCATGTATTGTAAGCATGTCAACAAAAATGCTGTGCCTGCTTCTTAAAAACTGCAAAAGGGAAATCATGAAAGCACTGGAAGACTAATTCATTATTATAGTGTTCCTGTAAAATTTGCTTCATTACTGAGAAAGCACTGAGCCAAAGAGAAACTTCTGACTGAACCGCAGATGATTTGCTGCATCAAATGCTCGTCTATCCTACCAACCATAGAACCGTTAGTGCAGTGTGGAATTAAATTGCTGTTGATTTCGTCTTGCTTCATAGATTCAACTCTTCTCATGGACGAAGGGAAGGGAGGGAATTCATAAGATTCTCCTATTTCTAAAGAATAGAGGGAGACTTCTTAAAGCACAGCTGTAGTAGAACAGAAATAGAAGTGATTGAAAAGATTTATGTAAATTGGCTAAAAATCATTTCAAGAAAATTATGAATACAATAAAGCAATTTCAGTATGCTAGGAGTTTGTGGAGAGGTTTGTTTGTTTGTGGTGAAGAGGAGTTTACTGGATCTACAACATCGTGAGATTATTAAGAATAGAAAAAATGAGGATGATAACTTTACTAATACAAATTATTCAAAAGTGTGATCATCCTCCAGGATGCAAATGTGAGTTCTGCAGTTAAGCCAGTATTAACTGGTGAAGCCAGCTGAAATCAGTTTATGGACTTATTGCTAAATATTTCCATGAAAAAAAGGAAAAACAGGAAAAAAAGACACTTTTCTTGCTATGATGCTTCTGTCTCTTTTCCTACTTGTCAATTTTATGTTACTCTAAGGCTAGGTCTACACTACGGGGGGGGGCTCGACCTAAGATACGCAACTTCAGCTACGTGAATAGCGTAGTTGAAGTGGCGTATTTTAGGTCGACTTACCTGGCTGTGAGGACAGCGGCGAGTCGACCGCTGCTGTGAATAATGTAGCTGCAGTCGACGTAGCTTAGGCCGACTTATTACGGTGTCTACACCACGCTGGATCCATGGGAGAAACTCTCTCCTGTTGACTCTACGATATGCTTCTAGTTCCGGTGGAGTACCGGAGTCGACGGGAGAGTGATCTGCAGTCGATTTAGCGCAGTGGATCTCAAACTTTTTTACTAGTGACCCCTTTCACGTCACAAGCCTCTGAGTGCACCCCCCCAATAAATTAAACACCCTTTTAAATATATTTAACACCATTATAAATGCTGGAGGCAAGCGGGGTTTGGGGTGGAGGTTGACCACTTGTGACCCCCCCATGTAATGACCTCGCGACCCCCTAAGGGGTCCCGACTCCCAGTTTGAGAACCCCAGTGCGGGTCTTCTCTAGACCCGCTAAATTGACCCCCGGTGGATCGATCGCCGCAGCGTCAATCCACAGTAAGTGTAGAGATTTTACATCAGCAGGAGAAGGCTGTAGTGTATACACTGACATAGTTAGATTGACATAAAACAGCTTATAACTGTGTAGTATAAATCATGGCTCAGTCTATGGGAATCTCAGTGGCTCAATAATCCCCAAGTGGAGCTGGCCTTTAAAAGTAAATGTGTCAGAGAGAGAATGAGGATGGAGTGTTCTAGTTTATACAGTGGCATGAACCTTAATGTTGACAGTTGGAGTGAAATCCTAGACCTATTAAATTGAGTTGCAAAATTCACATTGACTTTCATGGGGCAAGATTTTATCCTTGGTGTCTTAAATATAGGATGTTAGACTACACAGGGCAAATCTGTTTTACTTCCTTTTTTTTTCATAATTCACTTATCTTTTCAGGACTCAGCAAACATTGCCTTTTGTGATCAGGCTATCTCCAGTGATACCTTATTGATGTTGCATGGGGTTAGGTTGTCCTATTAGGCATAACTCTCTTTTGAAAGAATTGGGGCTGGCTCCAAAACCAGTGTTATTCCCGAGGATCCACGTATAGGCCCTGTGCTTCACCATTGAGTCAGGACTTCCTGCAGCTCTGTATTGACTCCCTAGCAATGCAGCTTCATTTGAAGTGTGCTGATGTGGACTCAGCAGCTGGCAACTGTTTCTGGTACTGTGATTTAAGGGGGAAATACATGAGTGTACAAAAGAGAAAAAGTCAATTTTTTTTGCAAAATCTTTGTTCTTTTTTTAAAAAAATCTTCAGTATAGGGGTTGGGGAAATAACTGTACAGAATATTGGGATCAAAAGATAGAATATGAGCTATTTATTATGGAGAGTTGGTAGTCATTCCATAATTGGGGTATAGTGCTTAGTCTTCTGTTAATGTTGGCTAACTTTGCCAGCACTGAACCAGTCCAGTTGAAATTTCATGAATACTTCTATCAGAGGATTGTTCTTTGTGAGAGAGAACAGTTTGAAAAATCTGAAGTACTTTCAGGGTTTTTTTTTCTTGAAAGGTCCCATCTCAGAATGATTGACGTATGAAATACTAAATTTTTTATTTTACTTTTATTACTCAGTGAGATATGGTGACGTGGATGACTGTTTTTGGAAAGGTTGGGTGATTAGTAGTTTTAAAGTTATTTTTTTTGAGAGCTCTGTGGGGTCTCAGGAACACGGTGCAATCTCTATGAGCTCTGCTATGCATTTTACCTTTTCAGTAACCTCTGGTGTTTTAGATACATGGAAACACTTTCACATGGAGAGAGTGTGAAAAGACTGAGATTATTGACTTTAGAGAGGAGGCAAGTCGGGGGGGGGGGGGGGGGGATTAAAAATATACAAAATAATTAATGTGATATAATGGGTATAGTTATATAATCTGATGTGTTAAGGACCCACAGCATCTTTGATGTAAGTTTAAGAGTTGGGCAAAAATATTGACATTTTATGGCTACGATCCCACCTCCTTATCAAACAAAGGCCAACACATTAAATACAGTCATTGTATTCCAGTTTTTAGGGGCAAGAAGGATTGGGAAAAACAGTTGTTGATTGAGAGACTGGTCACTCGCTGCTTTGTTTACTATAGGGCTGATGGTCTAATCAAAAGAACCAAAATATTTGACAGCGGTTAAATCAAAGTAAGTAATTTAAAAACAAATTGTGCATTCTGTGCTTCACGTAATAAGATTTGAGGATCATTGATAGAATAACCGTCTTTCTCTCTCTCTCTCTCTCTCAAATCATTGTACCTTAACATCCTGCAAGCTGCTGGGAAAAATATTTTTATACTAGTCGAGAAAAGAGAGGCAATAAGGGCAGACTCCCTGATCTGTGCTTTAATCAGATATATACCTTGAAAATAATAACATGAGCCTTTGTCTCCTTCTGCTGGTTTAGATGGTCATCTTTATCAATCTGGATAAATTTAATACTGGTGGAGAGTGCTCAATAATATAAATAAGTAGTGTTGGTAAAAAGCTGTATAAAATAGTCTTAATAAAGGGCCCTCCACATTATTCTCTGCAGCCCAACTGCCCCCTCTATTCTTTGCATTGTAGGAAAGGACTTATGTTCTAATGTGACTATTTGTCCCTGAAATGTTCGTTCAGACTTTTTCAGTTGCTGTTTACTTTTTTGTTAATTTTATCCAAAAGGGAAGCACTAAATCCCACTGTGTGTTTTAAATAAATGTCTCCTACCAGAACATATTCCTATACTGTAATGGATTCACTGCTTTAAAATGTCATACTTGGAGTGTGCTGTTTTTGTTCCTTGACAAGCTTCCTCTATTAGGCAATAGGTGTGAGTTGTCTAATCCTATTAATGGCATGTTTACTTGTAATTTTTAAATTCAAAGTCTTTTGTAATTATGCAGTATTTAGTGAGAAAAGGGTTATAAGGCTATTTATAATGAAGGTGTTGGGAGGAAAATTTTGATTTCGGTTTAGATTACTGTGATCTGAAAAAATGTCATGGGGAAAGTAAGGATTCTGTTGGCACACGCTTTGCCAGAGATTCTTGGAGCAAGCAGGAGAGGAGGGAGAGCATGTCCACACTCAGATACCTGTGGACTGCCCGATTTAAAACTGAAAGCCCATTTTTGGTTCTGATGTTCACATAAAAAGTCTAGAATAAACAGATGAGATGATGCCCAGGAATCTCATTATGCACATAAAGTTTCTCTCTAGCCAGTCCTCCAACCCCCAAAAATGTGGTTCATAAATCCTACACAGTATTGAGAGGAAAAGGCAAACAAGATTTGACACTAATCATAGATAAAAATATATATAATTTTTATAAAACAGTATTGTCAGATATAAAGATAAACATTTCTGATATTGTATTTGCTTTCTGTTTTCATGTTTGAACAGAATAATTGTCTATTATAATAAAATGTAGGGCATATATATAATTGTGGGTTCTTGTTTGAATATTCAGAAATAATAATGTCTTCTGCTTAAACAAACAGCCTTATAAATGACCATGAGTAATGGAAGGTCTTTTATGTGACACTGAACATTCCATTGTACACCTATTCATAATAGAACAATTCAGGAATGTTTTTAAACATGCCTAGGGATTAATAATGGAGTTAAAAGGGTTGTTTGTACTAATAAATGACCATACAGACTTAGTCTCTCATGCTTGTTGTGAGAATAGTCTAGTGTTAATCGTGGGATTCAGTATGCTGAGGGTGTAAAAGCTTCAAAATGAAAATCAGGCAGATGTCTAAAGAGAAGTCAAAGATAACTGGCTATAGGAAATGCTTTTCATAGTTTTTATGTGGCCCATGATGTAAGAAATGTAAAGGAAAGATGTATTTGCTGACTTTTGTCGTCATGAGAATGATACTATAGCATTTGAAAGAAATCGTTTTACGCCAGAGGGTGACTGGACTACTGGGGATCCTTATGGCTGTGCAAATGTATGTCATTTTGTATGTGCCTGATCGAAAGCCCATTGAATTCAGTGGAAAGATTCCTGTCAACTTCAGAGGGCTTTGGATTAGTCCCTGTATGTTCTGCTTATGCTCATCTGCATACTTCAACTCATTAAAATAATATAGATTTTTAAAAAGAGGTTTAAGAACTTCTGACAAAGTTGGAACTTGCTGGTTGGTTGTTGTCATCTGCTTAGGTAAAATGGCCAATAAATGTACAGGTTAACTGTTTTCCTCATGTTAGGGTTGCCAACTTTCCGATTGCAGAAAACTGCCCCCTCTCACTCCATCCCCCTTCTTCTGTCATTTGCTCTCCCCCACCCTTGTTCACTCACTCATTTTCACTGGGCAGAGGGTTAGGGGATGAGGGCTCTTGCGGGGGGTGGGGGTTCTGGGTGTGGCCAGAAATGAGGGGTTTGGAGTGTGGGATGGGGTTCCGGGTTGGGGCAGGGGCAGGAAGTTGGGCTGTGTGTGTGGGGGGGAGGGCTCTGGGAGGGAGTTTGGGTGTGGGAGGGGGTTCAGGGCTGGGGGCAGGGGGTTGGGGTGTGGGAGGGCTGTGGGGTGTGAGCTTACCTCAGATGGCTTACCGGGTGGCGCTTACCTCAGATGGCTCCCGGAAGCGGCTGGCATTTCCCTCCAGCTCCTAGGCAGAGGCATAGCCAGGTGGCTATGCGTGCTGCCCCTGTGCGCAGGTGCCACCCCCACAGCTCCCATTGGCCACGATTCTTGGCCAGTGGAAGCTGTTGAGCCCCTGTGGTCACACGTCCACCTAGGAGCTGGAGGGAAATGCCATCTGCTTTCGGAGCTGCGCGGAGCCAGGGCAGGCAGGGAGCCTGACTTAGCCCCTCTGCGCCGCCAACCGGATTTTTAATGGCCCGGTCAGCCCTGCGGACCAGAGCCGCCAGGATCCCTTTTCGACCGGGCGTTGCCACTGAAAAGCGGACGCCTGGCAACCCTACCTCATGTTTATGTACAAATGCTATTTTTAGAAGCATTAAGGAACTCCAAGCAGTGCGTCTGTGGGAAATTTCAGCTCTAAGATTATTAAAGTCACTTGACCTTTGTTATGCTGCCATATGACACCATCTGTGGCAATCTGTAATCACCCAGAAATTATTTTCTGTCATGTTATACATTGTTTAATTAAATCACACCAATAGCCTATGTATAGGTAACAGAATGTGCTATCCTGAGGGTTTAAAAGAATTACAAGTATTTATGTAATTTTAAAAAATCCCCACACATTTCTTAGCCTATCTGTGTCTGGATGTGGGTTAAAATGTACTTGCGACCAACTGATGCAGATAGTGGCTAGTGCCCCATTCAGTTGCACAGGCCGAGCCTGAGCGTGTCTGCCACACTGGGCTGCGGGACGGACGGAAGACACCAGGGGACCGCTCACGTGGGGAGAGGTACAATCCCCTCCTTGTGCTTCGCCTGGGGCAGGTGGACTGCGCCCCGGCTCGGACTGGGAGCACTATACATGGCGGAGGGTCTTGTGCCTTCCCGGGGAGGCTGTGTTTATATTTCTTTTCATTTCATTTTTTTATGGAAAACACAAAGGTCAGCTGGGGGGGGAGGGCGCACTGAAGATGCTGTGGTGTAAATCCAGCCCTGATGGGGTGTTTCCCATCTTTTATTTACCGGGCTTTTCCCTTTGCATAATGAGCTTTCCTATCATTATTATGTGCTATTAACACATTCTAATTGTCGATTGATCTTGTTTTATGTGTAACCTACCCTCCTTATTCCTGCTGGTCAATGTTAAGCTTTGGTAGGACGGCAGCGGATGCCAACAGTGCTCCATGTTTCATGAAGATAGTGCCAGACTGAGCATGTCTCATATGTGACTGCTCACACACAATAGATGGGTACTGCTGCTGGGCCTGGTTCAGGGCCTGCACAATTAGCTATCTTCTTGAATTGCTGTTGAAATTTGTAAGTCAATGAACAAAATTATCAGGGAATGTTCATACTTTAACTTTTGGTGCCATGAAAAGTATTGATTCTTGTATTACATGTCACTGGATATTTGTGTCAATATCCGGTATGTATTTATTCCAAAGTAAATAGTCACAGCTGTTCAGATGAGGAATGGCTTGTTAGGTTAGGGCTTTCCCTTTGCAGCAGAAGAATTGAGTCTATTATAATAAAGGCTACGTTTTAGTCACGAGTATTTTTAGTAAAAGTCATGGGCAGTAAACAAAAATTCATAGTGCGTGACCTGTCCTATATACCCCTGACTAAATCTTGTTTGCTTGGGGGGAGGGGGGGCAGGGAGGGTGCAGCCTGGGGGTGCTGTGGGTTCTCTGGGGGAGGTGGGAGCCCAGGACCCCCGCTGCTGCTGGGGGCATTTTGGCAGGGTGGGCAACTCCTTACCTGGCTCTGCACAGCTCCCTGGAAGTGGCGACATGTTCCTCGGTGGAGGCTCGGCCAGGGGCTCCGTGCGCTGCGTCTGCCCCAAGTGCTGGCTCTGCAGCTCCCATTGGCCGGGAATCACGGCCAGTGGGAGCTGCCAGGGTGGCACCTGCGGGCAGAGCAAGGCACAGAGCCACTTGACCACGCCTCCGCCTAGGAGCCGAGAAAGGGACATTTGTCTGCTTCCAGGGAGCCCCTCGAGGTAAGCGCCACCTGGAGCCCTCACCCCCTCCTGCGCATCAACCCCCGCCCCAGCCCTGCTTTAAGACTCTTGGCACTCTGCCAGACTTCTTTCCTGATTCTTTTACTGCCAGTCACATCAGGAATTGTAACCCTGATATGACAGTAGGGAAAATACATCATCATAATGATGAGGCAGATTTTACATTGCCTACCACTGCAGCATATATTGGCTTTGCTAAGGCTGTGAATTCATTTCTGCTTTTAACAAAGGTATGTGCTGCCAGGGAAGGAGGGCAATAATTTAGAGACAGTTTCATTAAAATGTGTGTGTTAGAGAGAGAGACAGATGGTCAGATCAAAGGCTTATTGACATACCTGGCCAAAAACAGAGAACATCTGCTTTCAGTTCAGAATTATGCTGAATGTATCAATAGCGTTATTGCTGCCTGCAGTTGCAAAGAAATTTCTCTCTGATAAACTTATGTCAAAGAGATTGGGGAAGTATTTGATATGTTCTTTAATGTACTTAATGTAATTTTTTAAAATATGAAATTCTATTTCCATTCCCTGAAACTCCGCAAGATACAGCATCTGATGGTGTGCCAGTTAGAGATATTAGACTGTTCCTGTGTCTCTTTATGGAAGAGCAGGATTTTTATTTTATTTATTGCATTGATACCGTTAGCAATATTCTCCTTTTTCTTCCCCACAGTCAGTGCCAGAAAGACTTAGGTATTTCCAGTAACTTTACACACTAACATTAATAGCAAAGTGATGATCCAGGATTGTGACATCTGGATTTGAACCAACTAATCAGCCCAGTGGATACAGCATTCATTTTGAGTTTATAAATAAAATCTGTGTTGGGTCAATGTTGGAAGCTTGCTCAGCCATTTTCAACAGCCATATTTTAAATGGTTATTGATTTCTAAACAGCAGTTGGCATCACTAATGTGATTTGGTCTCAAGCAGATTATTAGGAAAGAAGTTGTAACTGAAGAGCTCTTAAAATGAATGAATGATCTAAATAGTCAGCATACCTTGTGCCGTTATATTTCTGTAGCAGGCCTGAATTGTCATTCGTCTTACTCTTAGTGCTAATGGTAAGGATAGCTAAATGCTATTTGTGTTTGTGTCTATGCACTATGTTGTGGAAAGGTTCCTGGATAGTTCAATATTGTAGTAAACTGCAGAATCAGACCTCTCTCTTTCCATCTTGCTATTGCTTAAATGTTTCTTAAATTTGTAACATATTAAACCCTTGAAAAATATTGGACTAAATTAAAACCCTGGCTCTAACCATCCCTGTGCTTAGAAGGCATATTCTAAACTAATCTTACAGGTCATTTCCACAATTTTACTGCTTTATCCAGTGACTAGTATTCTTAGAGTTCCACCTCCTCTCTAAGTATGTGATGTTGGCAGCTCTGTTTGTTTGTTTGTATTGTCATTCAAGACTTCTGTATACATGATGATGTGGAGTAGGATGGTTAATAAAGTGCCAGCAAGACCGCATGCTACACATTATTAAGCTGTCAGGATTTAAGAAAGGCAAACAAAACCTAAATCTATTACTAAGGGACCTAGTGGAGGGATGTTTTTCCAAATCTAATGTTTTTTGTTGCAGGACTACTGTAATTATGCAATGGGAATTGCGTAATTGAGAGTAATTTGGCTGTAATAATAGGGTCACTTTGATTATTAGTCAAGTTACTCTAAATTACCCAATTCCCATATCGTGCTGGACATATCATGGTGCAAGATAATCTAAGAGAAAAGGAGAGTTGGCTTTGTGTCAAGGAGACAATATTAAAGGTACAACAGAAAACTATCCCAATGCAAAGGAAAGAGAGGAAGAATACTAAGAGGCCAACATTGCTCCATCAGGAGCTCTTTAATGACCTGAAAATCAAAAAGGAATCCTACAAAAAGTGGAAATGTGGACAGATTGCAAAGGAGAAGTACAAAAGTATAGCACCAAGTGTATGGGGACACGATCAGAAAGGCTAAGGCATAAAAAGAGTTACACCGAGCCAGGGACACACAAGGCAATAAAATGGGCTCTAGAAATACATTAGGAGCAAGAGAAAGATGTAGGAAGGTGTAGGTCCTCTACTTAGTGGGGAAAGAGAACTAATAACTGATGACATCAAGAAGACTGATGGCCTTCAATGCCTATTTTGCTTTAGTTTTCAATAATGGTGACCAGCTACTCAACACAGTTAATACTAACAAAAAAGGACAGGGAACATACGTCAGAATAGGGAAAGAACCCATCAGGGACCCATCTCATGATCATTTGGTGAGACTGGAAGTCATTTTTCTTCTACGCATAGTGGCTGTAGAAGTAGTTCCATTCCAGCACCGGGAGAAGGGATTCTATTCCAAATATTTTCTGGTCCCCAAAAGGAATGGGGGATGGAGACAGACATTGGATCTCAGACTCCTAAACACCTTTGTGAGATTGCAGAAATTGAGGATGGCAACTCTCACAGTTGTGATTCCATTGTTACGTTCTGAGGGTTAGTTTGAGGCCTTCCATCTTCAGGACACATTTTCATGTTGCAGTTCACCCCTCTCACAAGAGGTTTCTTTGTTTGACAATCAGCAAGCGTCACTTCCAGTATCAAGTGCTTTTGTTTTAGAATATACTTGGGGCAGATGAGAAGCCAAAGATCATGCAAGTAGTAGCCACTCACTGGCATCGACATTTCATCTTTCCCTACCTCTGCATTTATGGCATTATTGACAAATGTTTTAGTTGCTGAAATTTGCATAGCTGCAACCGGGTCCTCAGTACATACTTTCTCCAAATATTAATATGCTTTGGTTCATGCTTTCAGGTCAGATGTTGTGGCTGGCAATGCAGTTTTGTCTTCAGTGTCCCAACTGACTCGGAAATGGCCTCCATCTTTTGAGGATGCTGCTCTGCAGTTACCTGAAGTGGAGCATCTATACGCACACTGCTCGAAGAAGGAGAATTTACTCATCTCGTGCCGTAACTGGAGTTCTTTGCGATGTGTATCCCCTGGGTCCTCCACTACCCACCCTCCCGCCCCTCTGTCCGTCTGGGCTTTGTGGTAGAGAAAGAGCTAAGGGCAGTTTACCCGTGCAGCTTTATATATCCTCATTCTGGGGAGCATATCCGAGGACTGAACAGGCATTTCTACCAAAAATCTTAGATCTAAGCTGCAGTGGAGCACCCATTTTGAAGAACTCTAGTTACGGCACAAGGTGAAAACCTCTCCTCCTTTACTTTCAACAGAGTGGACTAATGAGACATGCTAATTGCCAATTAGTCTTTGTAAATACCCCTTGTGGGGATAGTCAGGAGAAATAAAAAGCCTGTTGAGCAACACCCCCAGGCCTATTTAATTTGTTCCTTTTAACTCTTCACATGTGGGACCACAGCAGATATTAATACAGGTATGGGTTTGTTTCTTGATGGATGCAGTGTACCTGCAGGATGAATCAGTGATACTTGCAATATATAAGGCTACTATTTAGTTACAAAGGTCATGGAATCTGTGACTTCAGCCCTAGTGGCTGGGAGCTGCAGGGTCCCACAGTGTCAGGGAGCTGTGAGGTACCCTTGCCCCCTAAGACAGCGGTGTCCCCAAGCTCGTAGCCACCACCGATGGCAGGGGGAACCCCCGTGGCTCCCCCACTGCCAGTCGCAGGGGGGCCCCCGCGGCTCTCTAACAACGGCGTTGGTTGCAGGGAGATTGCCGCAGCTCCGCGCACTGCTGGGTAGAGGGACTCCAGCAGCTCCCACTGCAGCGGGGGGAGGGGTGTGTGTGCCTGGAGCCTTCAGCCACCCGACATCTGCCCAGCCCCTTCCCATTTTATCATGGATATTTTTAGTAAAACTCAGGGACAGGTCATGGACTTCTGTGAATTTTTCTTACTGCCTGTGTCCTGTCTGTGACTTTTATTAAAAAATATCCATAACAAAATCTTAGCCTTAGCAATATAAGGCTTATTTAAGTATGGATTTCATATATTTGTATGGGCATCGTTGGTTTTGGACTCATGGTTGTTGCAACAAGGTAGAAACTGTACAAGGGAAACACTGAAACTGCTCATATACAAAGTGATGTCCTTTACACAAAGTAAACAAGTTGGAAAAAATAGTGTTCTTTCTATCTAAAGTCTTTCTGCTATAGAAATCTTGTCACTTTTAATGAACTCTTCAGACCAATGTGATTTTTCAGCTTGATGGTGTCCCTTTTGAAACAGAAATTAAATAAATAGGGAAGGTAAGCCAGAGTCTACAACTGTGGAAAGGACAAATTAATCCTGCACATCCTGGTAATGTGGAAATCACCAACTCAGAAATCCACTAACCCTACTGGATCAGATCAGGATTAAACAAAGACTGTGAACGGCTATCCAACTACAGAAGCAGTTCCTCCTCCCTTGGTGTTCACACCTCAACTGCTAGCAGAGCACCTCACCCTCCCTGATTGAACTAACCTCGTTATCTCCATACTGATTTATACCTGCCTCTGGAAATTTCCATTACTTGCATCTGAAGAAGTGAGGTTCTTACCCACGAAAGCTTATGCTCCCAATACTTCTGTTAGTCTTAAAGGTGCCACAGGACCCTCTGTTGCTTTTAACCCTACTGGAATATATTCCATGCTTGTTTGAACACGCACTGGTATCAAACATAATTTTCAGTGGATGAGGTCAATTGGAATGCGTACTTTATGGAAGACCACATGGCCAGAGTTTTCCCAAACCTTATAATGGGGATGATAGTATCAGATATAAAGTTGAATCATGGAGACAAAGGTAGCTGGATTTGTATTTGTTGGATATTGAAGGGATTCCCCTGAGTATCATTTATGAATTGTATCTCCAATTTGCAATTGGATAAAAATAAATGAGCTTTGATTACAACTTCCATATGAAATAAATTTTAATAACTGCCAAAGAACTTCACTTAAATCCACCTCCTTTAAGTGGCAATAAAATTTGTTTACCATTCATGAATGTGACATTGTCCCTGAGCAGTGTCTGCATTGGCACAACTGATTACCCGGAAATGAGGCTGCAGTGAATAATCAGGGACTCTGGTAGTAAGTAGTAAATAATGTTACTGTTTTCATTCAATCAAAGTAATTGTTTTAAAAAGTAAACTACACTTTTTGGATCTGCCATTCATGTTTTTTAAATACCGAAGTACTTTCTCTGCAGTTAGCTAGTCTCCAACTGCTGCCTCAGTGCCACTGCCCTCTGTTCCTTGTGGCTGTGCATTTGATTTCTTCTAGCCAGAGGGGGAGAGAGAAATGTTGAGCTGCTCTTTTGCTGTCAAAATGGTATATATTGGTCTTCATAATCACTTCCTGTGGAAAAAGCCACAGGAGTAGAAAAGTGATTTGGGAAGTTCTGAGTTGGCATTTATGGAGTTCCAGAGGTGCCATCCGTTTAAAAGTAGGAGGGAGTTGCAGGGAATGTAGGGGGCAGCAAATATCCTGACAGCGACTGAGAAATCCTGTTGCTTTTAGGAATTAAGAGGACCAGTCCTTTATACTGCTTCCTAGGCCTTTCTTACTCAGAGCTGCACTGCACTGTGATCTAAGCTCCTTGGGAGGGAAGAACGAAAGGGGCAGAGAAGGATTCCACACGAGTGAGTGTATGCAGGCTCCTAGAAGTTACTTCTAACGAGCAAGTAGAGTGCTATCCTTTTGTTCTGGCCTCTCTTAAGCTCCTTTCTAGCCCTAAAATCTGTCAATATGACCATACAACAGTTGATACATAGTAAAAAAAATGATTATATTGAATGTGAGTTTGTGCTTTCCCAGCCTGTGGCATAATACCCTCACATGCTGGTTGCTTTTTTTGTTTTTCATCTCCTTAACAGCAGTCTTGGGATGGATATGTTTGAGACAGACTGTGACCTAGCCTCAAAATGCTAAACTGAGGGCAATAGCATCAGTACTTGCAGGGGAATTCTGCAGCACAACCAGTTTACTGCTACTATACAAATGTGCTTTTCAATGTCATGAATACTGTACATCAAATCTGTGGTAGCAAGAGGTTTGATTTTTAAAGTGAAAATGTATTACATTGAGTTTGTCATTGCTACAGGGTGCATTATCCGAGGTAGAGCATGTTGATAATTCTGTGTGGAGTAGATGCATGAAGGGTCAAATGTAGCCATTTAATAGTAAAGGAACTTTTATTGGTGGAAATATGAAAGACACCCTAAGGAAGCAAGATACCAACTGAACACTCTACCGGGAAACTTTAAAGAGAAATGTAGGCTTAAACGTGGTGACAACATACAGTCATAGATCACTTCACTTCACCTCTCTGTGACTCTGTTTCCCCACTAAACCATTTGTTTGTCTTGTCTGTTCAAATATTAACTTCTGTACAGAGGCAGAATAAGGTTTCCCGGCACACTGGGCCAGAGCGACTGGGGGAGGCCCCTCTCCACCCCTTCTGCCTGTGGCTGTGTCCATATTCCGCCCCTTCTGTCTCTGGCCCTTTCCAGAGCCCCACCCCTTTCTGCCCCTTCCCTGGGACCCTGCTCCTCTTCCACCCAGGGTCCCCCTTATTCCGCCCACCCCACAAGGGGGGGTCTGGGTGCTGGGGCTTCCCCTACAGCCCCCAGGGCTTCTGCAGGGGACCAGGATCAGGGCACTGGGGCTTCTCCTGCCACCCCTGCCTGGTGCTTCTGCTAGAGAACGGAATGGGGCATGGGGACTTCCCTTGCCACCCGGGGGCTTTTGCTGGGGACGGGGTAGAGGCACTGGGGGCTTCCTCTGCTGGGGACAAGGTCAGCATCACTGGGGAGGGGCTTCTGCCAGGGAGAGGGTCGGGGCACAGGAGTTTTCCCTGCCCCAACTGCTGGGCGATAGAAACTGGGGGCCTCTACAGTTGGCCAGGGCCTGTGGGCCCAGTGGCTAATCTGTCACTGTCTCTGTAGGCAGGAACGATCTATTGCTATGTGTTTGTACAGTGCCCAGTATAATGAGGCTACTGCAAAACACCATAATTATAATACATACATAACTTCAATTCACAAAATGGATGTTTGTCATGAATTTCAGGGTATATTATTTGCTTGTCTCCAATTTATTCTTGCTGCTTGTGTAGCGTTTAACTGATGAGTGTGACAGCTGATACGCTGGAGACCTCCAGTTCTGAAAACACTTGAGCAAAAGAGCCAGGCTGTCTGAGAGCTGTAACAGACTCTCATCCTTTCTGGGACAGACAAAGTGGGGGATGCATAACACATCGATCTTGAGCTGTGGGTTATATAAGAACATTAAGATTTCAGGCAGTGTTTCTATAGTTAGATAACTAATCTAGGTGGTGGGGTTACAATGGCATGTGCTTCATTTAGGGCTTGTCTACACTGGCAAGTTTTGTTGCCAAAAACTACCTTTTGGGGACAAAACAGCAATAGCGTACACACTGCAATGGGACTTTTGTCGGGGGAAAAAAAAAGCCCAGTTTTGGCAACAAAAAACTTCCACCCCGTGAGAGACTTTTTTGTCTTTTCTCCTCCCGTTATTGTCGACAAACAGCCAGTGTAGACACCATGCCTTATTTTTCCAATTTTATTGGCCTCCAGAAAGTGTCCCACAATTGCCATGCTGCCGCTCTGGTCAGCGGTTTGAACTCTACTGCCCTGCAGCCAACCTGCCCCTCCGCCCCTTGCAAGCCCCGGGAATTTTAAATTCCATTTCCTGCTTGCTGGCTTCCCAGGTAAGCATGGCTGGCTATCGCATCAAATGCTCTCCACTTGGACCACTGCTGAGCTGTTGGATCTGATCAGTATATGGGGAGAGGAGTCTGTTCAGTCGCAGCTGCGAGTGACCTGTAGGAATCGGGACACATATGGGGAAATTTCTCGAGGCTTGTGCGATAAGGGCTATGTTCGGGACACGCAGCAGTGCAGAGCGAAGATAAAGGAGCTGAGGCAGGCGTACCATAAGGCACGAGAGGCAAACCATTGCTCTGGCGGTGCACCTAAGACCTGCCACTTCTATAAGGAGCAGAATGCTATCCTCGGTGGTGACCCCACCTCCATCGCTGATAGCCCCATGGATACTTCCTTACCTCAAGCAGCTCCTGAAAGCAGCAGCATGTCCCCTCTCCGGCTCCTACGTGGAGGCACGGCCAGGCGGTTCTGCGTGCTGCCCTGTCCACAAGCGCCAGCTCCCATTGGCCTCTGTTCCCAGCTGATGGGAGCTGCGGAGGGTGGCGCTTGGGGCAGGGGCAGCATGCGGAGCCCCCTGGCTGCCCCTGTGTGTAGGAGCCAGAGGGGACCTGCCACTGCTTCCGGGAGCCACGCAGAGCCATGACACTTGCAGAGTGGGGCAAGCCCCCAACCCTGGTCCCTGGCTGGAGCAGGGCAAGCCCTGGACTCCACTACCCGGCGAGAGCTTGAGGGCCAGATTAAATGTCTGAAGGGCCGGATGTGGTCCCTGGGCCGTAGTTTGCCCACCCCTGGTCTACCATGTGCAGCTGCTCTGTGAATGCCAAAAGCACTGGTAAGTTGCTGCTGTACATATCACACTCGGGTGCCTGCGATTCATCCTCTGTCAGTAACTTTGCAAGTAACTATGCTGCCATGCTCGATGTCCTCACGACAGTTAACAGCGCATAGCAGAGAAGTGCGGGATCCATCCTCTCTTATTGCAGATGCTGTAAAAAGCAACAGAGGGTCCTGTGGCACCTTTAAGATTAACAGAAGTATTGGGAGCATAAGCTTTCATGGGTAAGAACCTCACTTCTTCAGATGCTGGCGTGCACTACAACGACTGACAGTTGGGAAAACGGCACAAAGAGAAAGCCAGAACCGCATGAAAGGAAGCCAGAAACCATTGGAGGGCTGGGACACAAAGCGGTACATGACGGAACATTTTGCACGTCCTAGGATGTGCCGCGCTCCGTTTCCGCCTTCCCACAACACCTAGCAACAGATGGTGTTGCAAGGCACTGTGGGATACATGATCTGTCACCAGAGGGAGCAAATGTAGACTCGCTTTGGCGACTTTGCTTTTGTCAATTTTTTTCGTGTCTACATTAGTTTCATCGACAAAACTTGCCTGTGTAGACAAGCCCTTAGGCTTGGTGGTCTTAGTTTTTGTACTGGCATAATTATTTTAGTTGGGGGTGTGATTTCTTTTACCAAAATAGTTATGCCAGAACAACTCCAAGTGTGGACACAGTTATACTGGTATAACTGGTATACTTATTCCCTTCTGTATTGGAATACCTTATATTGGTATAACTATGTCCACACTAGGGAGGTTGTATTGGAATAACTACACTGGTGTAATTTAAGAGGTACAACTCTTCTGTGTAGACAAGGCAGCTTGTGAAGGGAAAAACAGAGCTGAGTGTTGTTCGTTTGCATTAGGCTAGTTTTAATTCTAACATGCACATTTGCAAAAATGAATTGTTAATCCTGTTTTGAGAATGAGTATTGCAGGCCTGCAAAGAGCAGTTCCATTGGCATAACTGCATAGTAGAGACTAAGCTCTGATGTTGAGGTTCAAATCCTGTCTTAGACCTCGTCCCTTAAACTAATAGGACTTTGGCATGCATTCCTATCTATGTATGGAAGTAAGACTGCCTTTACAAATGCACATATGTATGCAGATGTCTTATTTAACTTGAATTACCTGAATCATGATCTACCCCAATAATACACTATATAGATAGGTTTTTAAATACACTTGTATATATTTATGCTGTACAATATGCTTTTCCCTTAGGAGAAAATTTCAGACAGTCTAAATTATATGGTGGTTTTGTAATGAGAACTGGTGTTTAACATCTGAGCTGAGTCATCAAACTCATGTCATCTGAGAACTGAAGGAAACAGGATCTCTTGGTCTGTCCCTGCTTTATGGAATCTTTATGGTTTTATAGCAAAACTTTGACACTGTAATTTTAAACTTATTTTAAAATATCCAGAGGGGGTTTCCAGAAGTAAATTCTAATGTTGTTCTTCATTTACTAAAAAGGAGCTGAGAAGATGAGTCAGCAAATAGAAAACGTGGTTTGTTTTTTCAGTGGTAGGTACAAACCTCAGAGTGAAAGAAAGAGAAGAAAATGGACCTGATTTAGACAAAATAGTACTACTGTGTTGCTATTGCCTGTTCATATTCAATTGTCCCACGTCCTCTGTATTATGAGTGGGGATGGGAAAGAGAGAGATGGAAAATGTGTGTGTGTGTGTCTTTATTGTATTCTGGATATCTTTCCCCTGATCTGTTTCAGATTGATAGAGGAAAAATAGAGGGAAGGGGGGGAGGAGGAGGGAGAAGGGATCTAGATAGGATGTGAAGGGTGACTCAGAAAGACTTTGCCGTAAAGGAAAGACATAGCCAAACAGAAGAACACGTT
This sequence comes from Trachemys scripta elegans, assembly GCF_013100865.1. Classification (NCBI taxonomy): domain Eukaryota; kingdom Metazoa; phylum Chordata; order Testudines; family Emydidae; genus Trachemys; species Trachemys scripta. Next base: position 53,573,337 of record NC_048308.1, on the reverse strand, counting down.
ACAGAGAAAAACATTCGTTTAAGGAAGAGTAAAAAGCAATCACGTATGTAAAAAAAATGAGAAGAAAATAAAAAGTATAGAACAAAGGGTAAAATGGCTAGGACACTAGCAAAACGAGGAAGAAAAGTTTTTAAAACCAGGAGATCAAAAAGAGAGACCAGAAATTGGGGCATTCCTTGTAAAATTTTGCTCTTTTTGCCTGGTACAATTAATTTATTTAAAAAAGCAGGTAAAATATTTTAGTTTTACCCTCACTGTTGTTATCATCATGGTAAGGTTGAGCAAATCGATTTTTGGGCGCGATAAATTTTCATTATGTTTTTTTCATTTTGCTTATGAAGGAATGCAGTATTGCGGCCATCACAGTTTTTCATTTTGCTTGTGAAGGAAAGCAGTATCATGTCCACCATGGTTTCTGTTTCCTAACTATTTAACTGCATTAAGCCTATCATTAGATCTTTTTAGTATTTCTGCAAAAACAGAGCCAAACCATCTCTCTTGTACCCCTATTCAGGAAAAGCTTACATGAAACTCCATACGTTTTCAATCATTGTTTCCATAAAAATATTCACCAGGTGGTGGAGAGTTTGGTGCATAGAACTGGCGGATCCCCACAGACCCGTTTGTAACTAGCATTATCTGGGTGCAGGCCCTATGCTATTGCACTGCCTCCATGCACGGACATTGTAGCTGTATTGGTCCCCGGATATTAGAGAGACAAGGTGGGTGAGAGAAACTGGTCCAAAAAAAAAAGGTTTTACGTTGGTGAGAGAGACAAGCTTGCAAGCTTACACAGAGCTCTTCTTCGGGTCTGGGAAACTAATTCAGTGTTACTTTGAGTTACTCCTTAACTTTGAGTACTTTTTCCAGACCTGAAGAATAGCTTTGTGTAAACTCGAAAGCTTGTCTCTCTCACCAACAGAAGTTGGTCCAATAAAAGATATTATCTCACCCACCTTGTCTCTCCATGCAAGGATGACTGTTAAAGATCTTTTATTTCTATGAAAAGACCTCAGACTTTTTTCAGGTGCAGGCTCAGTTGCACCGATTACCAAACATGCAGGGGGAAGTCTGGCATTTTATCTGCAAATCACTTTGGGGGCCTGCTCCTAGGTGCATTGGGGCATGGTGATTCATAGCTTCAGTGCACTAAAGGACCTATACACCCTGTCACAGGTGCCTTTAGAGAGTGGAGTAGCCCTGTCACTTGAGTTATCATCTTAAACCTCACTGCATGACCATCTGTCAAATATTTTTATAGCTTTTATGTATTTATTGTGATTCTCATTGTTTGTAATCTTGAAACTACCAGCACACACCACTTCAATATCCAGATTTCAAATGAACTGCTGTAAGATGAAATGAAAACCTGTAACTCATTATTGGGGCTAAAAAAGACAGAACTTTAAGCTGAACAAGCCATTCAGGTAAATAGCTGAATAGATTGGTCTAGTTTAATTTGCAGAGTGGGATAAATTAAAATTCAAGACCGTCTGATCTGATGGATGCAGTAAAGTTCATCCTGGATTGCTTGCATTAAGTGACCTAGAGAGAAATTTGCCATTACATTGAGGACTTCAATAAGTCCCTTGGCTCATCTTAAACGCTATGGTATAGTGGAAACACAGCAATATTCACACAGGGAATTCTCCATGCCCTCTGCTCTAGTGATGGAATCTCCATGCCAGCTCTCCACATACCAACATGCAGGATGGTAATAGGCATTGTCCAAGAGAAGGGCCACAGAATTCATTATTATATGTATCCAGTGGTCCAGTTCCCCATCCATGTGATGTGGGAACCTTACACCATTGCCTCATGGCCCTGCAAATGTCATACTTCAAGCTACACTTGGATGAAAGGTTAATCTAAAGATAACATTTTGGAAGTTTAGTGTTATTTAAGTTCCTTCTGTATTCCTGTTCACCTTGGGGAGAGATGCTTTGGATGGGTAGAGGCTCTTCCAACAGCATTGTGCCTTCTAACTGCACATTGGAACTCTGTTCAGTACTGGCTTTGGAGGAAAAGTGTCAATGGCACTATTCTTGGAGCAGCTGAGTAATTTAAATCAGTGGAGGGTGGGATGCCATAATTTACAAAGCACACTCATTGTTAGCACTTTTGTCAGGAACAGAAGCTCTCCACTTGCACTGCAGTTTTGTGTCCTGGGCAAGACTTATCCAGCATACTTCTGTATGGGTTTTACTTCAATCATCTCATGTTGCTTGTGCTGTACTCTTCATCTCTTCCCTATATGGGAGTAGTTACTAAAGTAAGAGGCAGTAGGAATAGTACTTAGTGCTTATTATTCAGAGTGCTTCACAAAAGGTAAGTAATTGTTATCCCTGTTTTACAGACATAGAGCTGATAAGTGACTTGTTAAGGTTACACAATGAATCAGTGCCAGCAGGGCTGGCTCCAGCTCTTTTGCTGCCCCAAGCGGTGAAGAGGAGAAAAAAAAAAAGCCGTGATTGGCGGCACTTCGGCGGCAGCTCTGCCGCGCCGCTTCATTCTTCGGCGGCATTTCGGCGGCCGGTCCTTCCCTCCAAGTGGGACTGAGGGAATTGCTGCCGAAGACCTGGACGTGCTGCCCCTTCCCATTGGCTGCCCCCAAGCACCTGCTTGCTGCGCTGGTGCCTGGAGCCGGCCCTGAGTGTCAGAGCCAAGAATAGATCTTGTGTCTCCAGACTGCCAATGCTATTCCTTTATACACTGGATTTTTCTGTCTCCTTCATTAAAAGAATTAATGAAAAAAATTGTATAGTCCTGTTCTCAATAGAAGACTATTTTGCTGATAGTTTTTTAAATCCAAGAATATTGATTGTTTGCACACACAGAATACTATTGGTTTATTTCTGTCTTATAGGCTTTTCTATAATCAAAAGATTTAAAAAAAGAACACATGGTGGTGCTTTGAAAAACATTCAGTTCCACATACTTAAAAATTCCTTCATCCAAAAAGAATTTGGCTTATGCTTAGGGGGGAGGGATAGCTCAGTGGTTTGAGCATTGGCCTGCTAAACCCACGGTTGTGAGTTCAATCCTTGAGGGGGCCACTTAGGGATCGGGGCAAAATCAGTACTTGGTCCTGCTAGTGAAGGCAGGGGGCTGGACTCGATGACCTTTCAAGGTCCCTTCCAGTTCTAGGAGATAGGATATCTCCATTAATTTAATTTAATTTAATTTATGCTGATACTTTTCTGAGAATAGCAGGTTTATTAGGCTCTTCAATAAGCATAGCTTTGGGCTAGACTGCTTTTCAACAATATACCAATAATTGTCTTGTCTTGAATATTCTCTGCAGCTCCAAGAAGTGCATGGCATGTCCTATAATAAGCAAATCTGGGTTCATTGGAGGGAAAACAGGCCCGTTGGTATAGTTCCTGAATTTAACTGGCCTGTCTACTGAGGAATTGGATGAAAGGATCTATATTTCAAAACAATCGTTACTATCTTTCAACTAATGTAACTTGAAATTTAGTCCATTCAAAAAAAGAATTAAAAGCAGTATAAGGTATTTCATCTATCACTGAGTCCCTGTCAGTTTTTGAAGTTTACAGTTAAGATTTCCTATCTCAGCATCTTTTTCGTCTCCCTTACTGCTTTATAACACACTCACACAAACAACAGAAGAAACAGGACTGACTATTCAGTGCAAACAATGAAATTGACCAAGCACAAATTACTATCAGATGCACAAAATAAACAGGAAAAAATAGAGAAATAAATTTCTCCCTCTAATAGCTTTCAGTTACCGTTCTCTTCAGTGTTACTTTAACAACATTAGGTAAAGAACTTTGAGACAGAAGTGCCATTTTTAAATTGATGACATCTTTCGTTTTTCATAATTAGTGTTTCTCAGGCTTCCTTAGGGTTATCACAATCATTTTTTTTTCCCCTCCAATGTGTCATGGCCACTAGTCTCGTGTATGCAAATCAACAGGATAACATATTTTAAAATATAGAATCCTGTTACTGGAAATTCATGCAGTAATGATAGGGTGATGATAAACCATCCAGTCTGATTTTTTTTTTATCTCATCCCCATTTGCCACAAATGGGCTGATAACTGTGTATGATTCCCAAATATGTTTAGAATGTCCTTTATATCTGACTGTTTGGGATCTATTCCTCGCAAACACTCAGGGAGTAGGTCCTAACCAATACTGTACTGTTCACTCTTTCCCATATTTTAGTCTGAGACTCTATTTCTCTATCTGCCATCTACTCCCATGTACTTTCCATTTATATAATAAAGTGGTTCTTAATCTTTTCCATACAGAGACCACCCTACATCATGTTTGGGTGGGGTCCCACTACCATTTAGCAATGTGGGGAAAAGCAGGGTGCCTGTGAACTCTTGACACTTGTAGGGTCGTGAACTTCGGTTGAAATCCTGTGTTATCCAATTAACTCCCTCTTGGAGAACAAGAGGCTCATCCCAGCAAGGCAGGGAGACAGAATGCAAAATGTTGGGCTCCTGATTGCAGCAAAATGGCCAATTCCGTGGCAGAGGTGCTCGATTCTGTGGCGCATTGGAAAAATGTCAGATTCCCTGGGTGCATATTCACAGTGTCTTGATTTGAGTTGAACGGGACAGTTCACACTTCTTACAATTATTGTCACATAGAGAGTTGGTGAGTTCTTGTCCCAGTACTTCTGACTCCTAATCGTCTTCTCTTCCCACTAAAATATATTGCCTCCCTTAAAAAAATGTTCTTTCTCTTTTCTTAATGACTGTTAGAATATGTAGACTAGATAACAGTCTCTTGATGGGGGTTGTATTGACACAAATTTATCAGATTCCTTTGATGCAGTCCTGTGGCTGGGTGTGACAGATTTTCTGGTGTATAGGTCTACGCTACACTACAAAGTAGGGGTGTGATTCTCCTGCTCTTGTACACATACTAGGCTACCTCTCATGGAGCTGGCATGAGTATAAATGGCAGCATCGCTGAGGTAGCACGGGTAGCAGTAGTGGAGGCATGGCTGAGCTGTGCTGAGCACATACCTCTGGAAAACTGTGGCTGTATACTTGGCCTGGTTCAGCTGCGCCTTCACTGCTGCTACCCATGCTACTGCAGCTATACTGCGATTTATACTTGCGCCAGCTTGATGGAGACTTAAAGAGCATTCACATTTAGAAATCTGAGAGAAAGAACCGACTAATGGTACTTGCAATCCGTTCACATATCCCAATGCTGCTTTGTCTTGTCAACTGCAGTGGTAACCTTTTAAGTTCCATATCTCAGAGGTGAGCCCTGCATTTCAACATTATAATATGAAAATGACCATTTCTTGATACTGGATTGGGAAGTCACAGGTTATATCAGGCTAGAAGAATCAGATCATGGCTATACCAAGGTGGAAAGGCCAATACAACTAGCTGCTCGATCAACAGCGGGGGATGAGGGGGGAAACAATTCCTTGGTGGTGGTAAATAGCTAATCTTTCTTGTCATCTCAATAATGAGATACCATTTTTCACTTGATATCTTGTTTTTACATAGTTGGTTGGATAGGAAGCATCTTATTTTGTGTTAACTTAAGAGTCCACTTAAAATCAGGGAAAATTTAGGCTGACTATCAGGGAAAGAATCCTAATAATGAGATGTATTAGAATAGCTTCTTAAAAAATAGTGGAAATTCAGGTACTTGGGACACTGAAAATTGGTCTGGTTAAAATACTGGAAAATGTGCCATAAGGTACATCAAAGAGATAGACCAAGGAACATGTATGTCTCTTCTTTCCCTTCTTTCTGAGACACATTTGCAGGGAAAAGAAACTTTTATGTAAGCTTCACCTGAATAAGAACCTGTTAGATCCTCCAAATAATTACATTGCATGTGATGAATTTTGCTGGGAGAGGATGAGATGTCTGGTGACAATTATAAGCCTTTCCTGACAGTGATGTGGGATTGTGAGTTGCCTGTATGGAAAGGATATTGTGCCAGAAAATTTGCACCATGGCATGAACAGCCGTGCACCATTGCTGGTTGTGAAGAGAATTGCTGCAGCAGTAGTCACAGCCAAAGAATGGGAACATGGAGGTCAACTAGATGTCTTCAGAAGAAATGGGAAAGAGGAATTGTCTGCTGTGTTAGAAATCAACAGAAGTGGAATCTGTATAATGAATATTTGTTACAGTACTGTATATTAATTTGAATATGTACATAGAAGTGAAAGGGGTTTTTGTACTGCAGGGATGACCTGTTTAGCACCAGATGGGAGGAAGCTCAGAAGCTACCATCAGCCTATTAAGGAACAGAATGACTGCGAATGACAGTGGCCATGACCCAGAATTTTGAGGGTGGGGTTGAAAATATTCAAAGGATCCCCAGACTTTTCCTATTCCAGCTGGCTTCAGCAATTGCTGGGAAAGTGAAAGAAAATTCCTGGTTTACATAGTATTTAAACAATATTGTAATGTTTCAAATGAAAAGTTTGTTTTAATTAAAAAAACTTTTTTTAAAACTTAGCATCATTTTTTCAAAAAGTTTAAGAAGTTCATTTTTTTGCAATGAACCTCTGTCCTTTTTCTAATATAGTTTATTTTTTATCAAAAACATTATAAAAAAAAAATTCAAAAACCATTTTGGTAATATTTTCAATAATGTTTTAGGAAAAAATATTGAGCAGAAATTGCAAAAATCTTTAGGAAAATAACAGTTTGGTCTGGTTCAAACACTGAAAAACAAGAACTTCTGCATTTTCCATGGAAACATGTTTACATTTTTCAGCCAGCCCTACTCATACCCTGGCATGGCCCTTTTACTTAAAATTTCTATTATTCCACCTATAAATCTTTGTACTAGGCAAAACAACATTTTACAGTACAGAAGCCAGCATGTGTATTTTGCTCTGTGTGTTCTATTTGTGACTGCTTGTCTCTAAAATTATTTGGATTTGCTTATCTTTTGGTGGCAGGGAAGGGGGGGGGGAAGAGTGAGAGACTCCCGAAATCATTTATTTTGGGGGGGGGGAAGGGGGGGGCTATCACCTATGTTCCTTAATGAGGTTCAAATGCAGGAGCACCTTGTTGTGGATGAAGTTGTTCTAGAGAATGGAGAACCCTCCCCACACTGTACCTAGGGTTCAGGATGCTGTTTTACTCCTCTTCTTCCATGCTGACTCTGTATGTAACGTTGTTCTGTTCATTGGAAAGTGAAAAATTAAATGTGCTAATCTTCACTTCTGCAATGCCAACACCATTCGTCAGCCCAGAGTCCTTATCACTCAGTCATTTCCATACTGAAGGTTTGTATGGTAGCTCAGAGGATGACCAGCTGCATGTCTGGGCCAACAATATATTTTGAGTAACATCTGTGGGAAGAGTCTGCAATCCAGCCGACCTTAAGCCGCCTAGGAGATCCCTACATAAACAAGAAATGATTCACTGTTATGACTAAGATGAAGATGGCAGTATGTGAACTCAAAGTTTTTGTTGTTGTTATTAACTCTACTGATGTTTTCTCGTCAATCATATATCTGGTTTTGGGACTCCCAGTCTTCCATTCATATTTTTAAAATTTAATATTTGTATATGGAAAATGTGTTGGTATATGACTTTCCTGTGCTATGAAAACTAAATCAGATAACTTCCCCCATCCATTTTTTTTATATATATGAAGGTGAATTTTTTAAAAAAATTACTATTTATTCCAAATTGCTCCCTTTCATGGTCAGTAATTGCAGCTTATGTTTATACCCTAGATGTTGTTTTAAATCTAGATATAATCCTGAATTTGTCCCAGGGTGAGTTTATGAAGAAATCAATCATACTTCTTTCTGATCCCCTGTGAAATATTTAGGAAGACATTGGTAGCCAGATAAGCAGCATTGATGCTACTTCACACAGGTTTCAATTTTAATTGAAAACCAATGTGAAACACGCGGCTGGTCTTAGTCCTTGCTAATTTCTCAGTTGTCTTTAGAATAAAAATCAGATGAAATTTATTTCCACACTGAGACTTGACTTCACTAAACACTGCTCCCTCTCCAATCTGTTGATAGCCGAATAGATAACTTGCCCATCCTGCCTAGTACTTAATAAAATTTCTGCTCTGGGACTTCTTAGCCAGTGGTATTCCACACTTCACGTAAAGGAAAACTCATGCAGTGAATTATATATGTTGTCCTCATAGAGCAGTATGGAGTGCAACTGTTTAGTGGCATTTAGAAGAAAACTGAAACGGGAGGATAATTCTTATTTTCAGCCTCTGTTTAGATGTACTGGTGAATCAGTACTCCTGGGATTTTTAAAGTAGAAATAATATCATCAGCTCCTCTTGGAGGGAGGGAAAATGCACAGGTGCATTCCCACCCAATTTCAGATTGAGTTTTTATTCCATGAGGAACAAAAGCAGTGACCCTTTCTCCTCAACCTCTGGCATGTACACTTGTCATGGTTCTGGTTTTGGGCCACCTTGTTTTCTTGTTGGACAATAAATATGAGATTCAGGTTGCCTTACGCAAGTCACATTAATGAAAATCTACCCAGCCTGCTACATATATCTCAGTGGTAGAATGTTCACCAATATCCAGCTCCTTGATGCATCATCGGCCACTTCTTGGTGTCATTCTATGTAAAATGGATTAATTAATTTTAAAAAAAGCCTAACTGTTGTAAAGGGTGAGATATAGAAACATGTGTTCAGAGTTTTTTGTTTGTTTGTTTGTTTGTTTTTGCAGAGTATTTGGTTTGAAGATGGGGGCTCATTTACAAGTGAAGCTTTCTGTCTGTTGCAAATTTATTTTGATTACTTTTAAATTGCAGTATTTATTGGAATTGTTATTTAAGTCCAGACTTTACAACATCTATAGTTCTTGGGCACATGAACTGAATCAGAGAAACTACCGAGTTTTAATTTGTGGTAGTGATTTTGTTTTGTTTTGTTACTTACAGATGTTTTACTAGAACAATAAAAATCAGAGATTAGAGGAACTTTGGCAGTTTTAAAGGACATAATGTTACTTTTCCCAGCATGCTTTATCTGTGTCTTTATCTCACAATCTCTGGGATAATGCATAGAGAATACAAGTTAAAGCTTTTTTGAATATTTATATATCACATCTATCTGCCATGTATAGATTTTCTGCGTGGTCCCACCAGTATCAGTGCTACTGGTAGTTTGTTGTGAGAAGATAACTTTATTGTAGAAAGCAGTGGACTTCCTCCTCCAGAGACTTCTGTGCTTCAAACAAATTTCTGTCATCTCTGTTGCCAAGGCTTTATAATAGGGATGGGGAACCTGGCCTATTATAAATCTCCATGCTGCGGGCCGGAAGCCCCAAGCCTCAGTACCCCAGCCCCAGTTCCCGGGTGGAGGGGAGATCCGGGAAGCTCTGCGCACTGCCCCCGCCCCCAGTGCTGGCTCAGCAGCTCCCATTGGCTGCGAACAGTGGCCAATGGGAGCTGTGGGGGGTGGCGCCTGCGGGCATGGGTAGCGTGCACTGCGCAAAACCCCCTGGCCACCCCTCCACCTAGGGGCCGAACATGGTGGCCGCTTCCGGAGCAGCGCAGAACCAGGGCAGGCACGGAGTCTGCCTTAGACCTGCTGCGTCGCCAACCAGGAGCCGCTTCAGTTAAGCGCCATCCGGCTGGAGCCTGCACACAAAACCTCCTGCCGCACCCTAACTCCCTCCCAGAGCCCGTACCCCTACCTGCACCCCCAGTCCTGATCCCCCTCCTGCATCCAAACTCCCTCCCAGACCCCATGCCTGATCCCCCTCCTGCATCCAAATTCTCTCTGAGCCTTCACCCCAACCCCAGTTCAACCCCCCCCGCACCATAACTCGCTCCCAGAACCCGCACCCCCACTAGTTGTGACCAGGGGTCCGGTTTTGGAGCAGAACACCCGTCAAAAAGGGATCCTGGTGGCTCCACTCAGCACTGCTGATGGGGCTGTTGACTGTCCGGTTGGCGGCACCACTGCACTGCACAGAAGGTCTGGCAGGCTCCCTGCTAGCCGCTGTGCTGTGTGGCTCCCAGGTCGGGAAGCAGCCGGCATGTCCAATTCTTAGCCTTAGGGGTGGCCAGGGGGGTCTGCGTGCTGTCCCGCCTGCAGGCACAGCTCCCATTGGCTGGGTCAGAGCAGGAGAGGAACTAGCGCGACTCATGAGTGCTCAGCTGGCGGCTGTTGAGGGGTCATGTGGTGTGCACCTCTCCCGCTGCTGCCCGGCCCTCTTCTCTTTGCGCTCCGTGTGTGGCTGGGCTGGAGCTGCGGCGCGTACCCTGCTGCAACCTGCGGTCTGTCTATTGCCCCATCACCGGTACCCAGGAGTTTGAGGTATGTGTATCCCTGTATCCAAGTGCTGGGAATGGGGCTGCACCCCCACCCTGTCACTGCATCCCTCCCTGTCCCAACCCCTCTACCCCCATCCCCCCCGTCACTGCATCCTTCCCTATCCTACCCCCTCACAGCATCCCTCCCCATTCCATCCTGTCCTGCCCCCCACACCTACCCACCCCAGCCCTGTACCCCTTACAGAGCTCTCCCATCCATCCATCCATCCATCCATCCTCTCCACCTCCCAGAGCCGCCGCCATCCCATGTCCCTCACCCACCCGCCCCTGCAGCCCAGCACTCCATTCACCTCCATACACTGCTGCACTCCCATTATGTCCCTGTACACCCCAGCGCCCCACCACATCCTCATGCACCTGTAGCCTTCTGCCTCCCCCTGCATCCCCATCCACCCCACATCCCCTCCTCTCAACTTCGCTGGCCCCTCACCACCACCCTGCTCTTCTCCTTGTCCTTTTTCCCTCCCCATCCTCTCTCCTCCACCTCCGCCCCCCCACCTTTTCCCCTCCAGCCCAGCTGGGTGATTTAGGCAGCCTCTGGAAAAGTGAATGAAAGTGTCTCTGTGTAGGCAAGTGTGTGGATGCATTCCTTGTATGTGTGTAAGAGACTGTGTGTCTTTGTGTAGGGAGATGTGTGTATTGCCGCATGTGTGTATATCTGTGTGAATAAAATTTGCAGCCTAACTGACTTTTATTCCTTTTGCTGGCGTGTGCACAAAAAATTGATGACATAAAATGTGTGTGTATTGATTTCATAACACGTTTTTAAGAGAAGGGAACTCTAAAAGAAATGTATTATTTCTTTAAAAGTGAATGTTGTTGACTTGCAGAAGAGCTGGTGGATGAGACATTTCTCCCCATCTTTGTCTAGCTACATTATAAACTCTTAGTTGCAGACTCTCTCTTCTTATGTGTATGTCCAGCACCTACCACCCTGGAGCCCTGATCTTAGTTGGGGTCTCTAGGCACTAAACAACAATTGTAATAATAAATAATGTGGAAATATCTGTGTTAGTGCATGCTAGATGTGTACACATGAATCTGGACAGAGGTGCATTTCTGTGGTTGTGCTCTATAGATTTGTATTTGGGCTTCAGGAGTGAGCCTTTAATGGACTCATTGCAGCTGTGATAATGTGTGGTCCTAATTCCACACATAAAATTACAATAACTTTAGTGAACAAAAAACATGGAGCTGGTTATGAAAAATGGAACGAGGAGAGGGAAAGAATCATGAAAACCTTTGTGAAATTTCATATAAAAAAAATTACCCTTTTTTGACTATTTTGCTGCCAGCTCTAGTGTCCTGTAACAAATAAAACCTGAACTTAGCATAATACATCTGTTAGGATTACCATATTTCCACAAGCAAAAAAGAGGACATGGCGGGGGGGGGGGCGAGGAGCCCCGCTCTAGTCGTGCCCCTGCCCTGCCCCCATCCACTCCCTCCCACTTCCCTCCCCCCCATCCCCTGACCAGGGCTGGCTTTAAAGAGGCCAGGAATCGGGCTGCACTCTGGCTGGAGCTCCGGCTGGGGTCGCAGGGTTTGGGACCGGGCCGGAGGTGCTCGGCCGGGGTTGGGCTGGTGCGCTCGGCCGTAACCAGGGCTGCTGCCTTGGGGCCCGAGCCGGGCTAGGTTGGAGCGGCTGGGGCCGGGGCCCGAGCCGGGCCCAAGCCGCTGGGGCTAGGGCCGGAGCCGCTGGGGCCGCCGGGTGCCACTTGGCCCGGGCCGCCGGGCCGCCGCTCGGCCAGGGCTGCGCCTCCCCGGAGCTCTCCTCGCCCCCCCCCGCCCAGCTTACCTGCTTCTGCCGCCCGCCTGCCCCTGCTTCTTTTCAGACTTCCCGCGAAGATCTGATTCGCAGGAAGCAGGGGAGGGGGAGGAGCAGGGGGGCGGAGCATTCAGGGGAGGTGAGGAGAGGAGGGGGAAGACAGCTGCGGCGCCGGATGGCTTGGTAAGGCTGCAGGGGATGGGGGGAACAGGGAAGGGGTTTTGGCTGCCGAGCAAGCGCTTGGCCACCTGTTTTCTGTCTATAAATAGCCGACCGGGGGGAAATCCCAGACATTTCCACCTTTTGACCACCCCCCCCCCCCCCCCCGACGGCTATTTATAGACCGAAAAGCCAGACATGGAAATCCGGACATATGGTTGCCCTAACATCTGTCAAAACAAGAAATATGCCTGTTTGGGCCTTGCAATGAAAATGAGCACGTGAGAGAGGGTGGGGGAGAGCAAGCGACAGAGGGAGGGGGGATTTAGTGGAGGGGGGAGGGCTCAGGAAGGGGTGGGGCGGGGCCGGGCCTCAGGGAAGGGAAGGGGCAGTGGTGGGGCAAGGCTGTTCGGTTTTCTGGAATTAGAAAGTTGGCAACCCTAACCCTCACCAGTAGTCCAACCCCCTACCCCAGGTCGGAACCCCCTCCTGCACCCCAAAGTCATCATCCCCATCCCCACCCCAGAGCCTGCACCTCCATCTGGAACCTTCCCCCCACCCCGCACCCTAGCCTGGAGCCTGCTCCTGCACCCTGAACCCCTAATTTCTGGCCCCACCCTGGAGACTAGGGAAGCCACGAGCCTCTGCGCCCTGGCACGGAGCTGTGTGTGGCCTGCAACTGCTTTTTTCTGTGGGTCAATGGCCCCTGGTAGAAAAAAGGTTCCCCACTGCTGCTTTATCATACTCCTGCATAAACTATGTTTATTTCAGGAGAGTCCAGCAGTTCAAAGTGTGCCGTGATAGTGTGAGCTAGAATCTCCTCTCCTAGAGCCATTTAGCCAGCATACTGTAACAAGGCACGGTATTAGTGTTACATTATCTCCTGCTGTTGGGATTCAGACCCAAACTCTCACGTAAATAACCAAAGTAAACTAACAGAAATGTTATTACTCATTGTAGAACTTATTGCAACTATAGTTTGTACATGTAATAATTATATATTTAACATTTATATATCACTTTACATGTTTAAAGTGTTTTACAAATTATCATAACACCTCTATAAATTAGTTATGGTAAATAATATTCTAACCTTTGGTGCAGTTTTTGAAAGTTGTGTAGTTATTAATATTTTAACAGTGCGGATAATTATTAAGGGATAGTTTAGAATTAAATCCGGTGTCCTGATCAGAGCAGTGACTTTCTAATGTGCCAGAGGGTACTCGACCCCTGGCTTTGCCCCAGGGGTCCACCCCTACTGCACCTCTTCCCTCAAGGTCCCACCCCGCCTCTTCCCACCCTACTTCGCTGTGCCCTCGCTCCACTCCCGACCTGCCTCTTCTTATCTCGCCCCTGCTCCCAGCGTGCGCTGCCCTCACTCTTCCTCCCCTTCCCCCCCAGCGCCTCTTGCACGCCACGAAACAGCTGATCGCGGCAGCCGGGAGTGCTGGGAGGGAGGGGGAGGCGCTGATCGGGGGGTTGCCGGTGGTGCTTAGTACCCATCATCTTTTCCCTATCCATGCTCCAGCCCCAGAAAGAGCTGTTTGAGTTGGAAAATCACCAACTCTGATAACAAGAATGAACCCTATATAGAAGCTTGATGGAAAGGGTTATGGTACAATGTTGGCACTTCACAATTTTATAATGAGACTCGCAATATCTGTTTTCTTTTCTTAAAGCCTCAACTCATGGAGGCATGTTATTATATCAGAATTTCAGCTTTCATTTAAAAAATAAAACGTATTGGCAAAAATGAGTCAGCCCCCAAAATCATGAGGTTTGAATATAAATCAAAAGATTTTAAAATAATACATTTTTATTTGCCTTCTGGTTTTGGGGGCTTCAGGGTGCATTTGGGTCACATTTTCAAGCTTCTCTATGCTGTCATGTGAGCTAGAAACTTATGTTTAAAAAAAAAAAGGTGGGGTTTGAGTCTCGTGTTATCATTTGTTTCCAGAAGCTGGGGCTTTTACGTAAAATATCTGATATGAGATTAAAAAAAATTAAAATAAAAAAATAAAATTGCAAGAATTGACATCACCAATAAGTTTCTAGCCCTCGTAGCTGTTGAGATGGCAATACTGATGATACCTCTAGCATTTGGTTGGAAGAGAGAGTGTATTCAGCTGCATCATATGATATCGAGGTCTGAATAGAGAATAATGTTGCTCCACTTTGAAATCTGCAATTTAATTACTAGTGAGGGGGAGGGGGGTTGGTGGTGTTTCCAGTAGATGCTTTTAGGCCAGGATACTACAAACACATGTGAAAAGTCCCATTGAACTCATGCATAAAGCTTGTTTTTACAGTTATGGTTTCCAAGCACGTTGTCTTACAACCATAGGAGGGAGTGTATAGAAACCCAGGATACTTTAAAAATCTGTCTGATTACATAAACACGTCTAAAACAACCCTGTGTAAACTCATAAAACCAGGAAAGCTTTTCAATTCATAAGACCTCAGTGGATCAGGAGAAGGTGACGTGGCGCAATGAAGCTCGTCTCACTAAACAGACCAGCAATATCTGTGATTAGCTAACCTTTATGCTGGATGCTCCAGTGGTTCAGAATGAAGCTGGTAAACGCTCACTTAGCACTCTTGTGTCTTCAGATAATTACTCTTCTGGTCTCAGAGTTACCCCATGCTCATAATTCCAGGAAAAGAAAATGCATAAGGCCAGGTCTCCTCTACACACTTATTTCAGTATAACTACATCACTTGGGTGTGAAAAAATCCACACCACTGAGCGAGGTAGTTGTACTGACTTTAACCTTCCCATGTAGACAGCATTATGTCAGTGGGAGAGCTGCTCCTGCGAACATACCTACTGCCTATCGCAAAGGTGGAATTTTATTAAGCTAGCAGAAGAGCTTTCTCCCGTAGGCTTAGAGCGTCTTCACCAGAAGTGCTATAGTGGTGCAGTTGCTTCGGTGCACCTGTACCGAAGCAAGTTTGTACTGTGTAGATCTGCCCTTACTTGTAGACCATTAGGAAAATATTTAATTTTCCTAACATTCACTAATGCATATGGATAAGAAATTATTTTACCTTATTGATGTCAGAGGCAGAGTACACATGTACATGTCAGTGAAATCTGTTGATTCATGTCATTAACAATAAAATCTTTGAGTAAGGCATAAACAAAGATCACATAGTTATTAAATATCTTTTTTTCTCTTACCCCTTTTGATACTGAGTGCAATAAAATGCATGATGTCTAGATTTTCTTTTACACTTTCACTTTTTTTTTTAAATTTTACTCTTTGCTACTCCAGCCACTTTTCCCAAATTTGAGGAAGATTTGAAAAAGCTACGAACAGCAAAAAGAAATGGTAATTCTGCCACTCTGAAACTTTTTCAAAGTTGAGGAAGTTTTGAAAATTCAAGTGGCCAAAGGAAAAAAGAAAAAAATCAGTGGGGGTGGGGGGAAGGAATGCATTCTGTGGATGAAAGGAAAAGTTTTAATAAGAGTCCAGAAACCTTTGTGAAAAAGACTGGAGCTCTAGCTGTGGTGTTTTTTGCTTAATTACATCTTTGACTACTAGAGATAGTTTCTGTTTAATAATGCAGCTGTAAGACACTTGACTGAGGGCTAACATACTGTGGGTCTAATCATAATTATAATACTATGGAAGATGGCCAACAATCATAATCCATTTCCAGTGAGCTTTACCTCATTTTAAATTAAAAACTTGCTGGAAACAGGGAAAATCACAGCAGGTGACATTCAGCACTACCAGGAAATTTTTGGGTTATTTTAAGGAAACAAAAATATCCATATATGATAGCTTAAGGCTAGAGGTACGAAACCAGGACGAAAGCTCAAGAATAATACACAGGTATCTGTAAACTTGCTCAAAATATCTGTATTTAAAATTAATAATGAGATCTGTTCTATTCTGCCTGCAGCAGACGTCCTTCAAAGAGGACACAATTGTGATACAATTGACCTTGTCTATGGTTAACTTGTAAAATGGTCAGATACCTTGCCATAGTGGCTGTGATTGTTTAAAGAGTGTGAGAAATTCACACCACAATCTGTGCACGGTAGACTATGTAGTTGTCTGGGCTTTAAAAAAATAAGGACCGCTAAATTTAGTTCACTGCTTTATGGAAGTACAGCACCTTTTAGATCACTTTACATTAATTCTTAATTGTTTGGCTGATAATCCTTTTTGTTAGCATACATTCAGTTTTCTTCTATTGGAATAAATTGTTTTCACTGCAAAACTGTCTTTCCCTAGTGGAAAGAAACTTATTTATTGCTAGTATCCACTATGAAAATAATCCTTGCTTGGTCGAAATTATTCATTCTGTTGCATTTTTATTACATTACTTTGAACATTTTAAGCTAACAGATATCCACGGGCCATGTTTGCAGATCATGGATTGGATGCAGCTACAAATTTTATATCTGCACAGGGGCTCTAGCTATATGTATCATTTGCATTGATAAATCACTTGCTTATACAAACCTCTTTTACCCAGGTAAATGCAGTGTGCTTCATTCCATTCTGAAAAACAAAGTTCTAGTTGGTTGGTTGGTTGTTCAGTGCCAATATGTTGTTTTGATATTGTACAAAATGGAAGTAGTATGTTATGTGGAGAGATTTGAAAGTGAAGAGTGAGACTGTCTATTGAGAGAGAGCCAGACACGAGAAGAAGCTCATGGAACTAGGCAGCCCTGTCTTTGCCTACTAGCTATTCATTTACCAGGCAGTTTTTAACAGACATGACCTGATGTAAACTTACAGAAATTACAAATTCTTACAACTATCAAATGCGTCTTCAAATCTTGGGTTTCGGGTAATGTAAGATGCTGCAAAGAATATACCTTTGCTTTGTTTAACCCAAACACCAGTCAGAGTATGTTAGAGGTCAGTTCCAGGAGATAGATCTATATAGTATCTTCTGGTGATGATTACAGCCTACTTGCAGTTCCTTTCACTCCAAGGGTTAAGGGGAAACAGTCTCTGACTGAAGCTGAAGTAACCTGTCTCTTACTTGCAAAATATTGCGTAGCTGAGTTCTTGAAATTGTGCAGGTTTTTTTTATATTAACTGGGTTAATACCATGTTGGACATCTCCTTTCTGGAGAAGACCTCCTTCTGTTATCTATTCCAGATCAGATGGGAACCATTGAATTCATGAGGTGTCTATTCTTAGACCTGGTCAAAAGGAAAAAAAGCTAATTGGGCAGGTATAGTGACATGGGCTAATTGAACCTCAGCCCTTACCCCTAGAATACCTCCCTCAAGGAATTGGCATATTTGTGCATGATCCAGAGAAATCTTTGAACCCATAGTTTTCCCTCTTAAATTCTTCTATACTTTTAAAAATTCTTTTTATCACAAAATAACTTTGTTGTATTACTTCACTATGGTGCTACGTGCTTGCTAAAGCTATATACAAATCCTATCTAATGTCTGTATTACTGTGGAGCTGTATTACTTTTTTGACTCCTTAATTAAAAAAAACTTTATAAAATACTACTAGAAACTACTTATTCTAAATAAAGAGATACTGTTGTAATTGCTTAGCTAAAAGAGGACTTTGTTGTCTCCATGTACTCTGAGCTTGTGTCAGACTTAATCCACTTATTTATCAGGGCTAGTACTAAATCTCCATTGCCCGATCAAGATTTTTTTTTTTTTTTTTTTGGGTGTCTGCTTTTTTCTAGTCTGGGCACAGTAGCTCCTGGTTTGTTTCTTGGTATACAAATTTTAATACAAGATGTATGTTAGATTTTGAATGCCAGCAAGACTGCCACAAGTAGTTCATGAAATGTGCCTCAGTTCCAGTGTATTAAATAGTGTCTTTAGATGGCTGTAGAAGTAGATTAATGAACGATGAGCTTTATTTTGTCTATATGAGACTACTGAAGGGTCAATCCCAGATAAAGAAACCTTTAAACTAAGTTGTCTCTATGTGGAGCTTGATCCAATATCCTATCCTTCAGCTCTAACACTTCATGCCTCTCTTTGTTCTTTGCAGATCCCTACGTGAGAAGTTTTTTTATGTAGACCGACGAGAGAGAGAGACAATGGCAAATTCAGCCAGAGAACATCTGCTTTTTGTGCGACGACGTAATCCTCAGCTACGGTATACTCTGAGCCCAGAGAATCTGCAGAGTCTGACATCTCAGGGCACCATACCTGAGAACATGAACTTGCAGCGTGCCAACAGTGACACTGATCTAGTGACCTCTGACAGCCGCTCTAGTTTGACAGCGAGTATGTATGAATACACCCTGGGGCAATCTCAGAACCTCATTATTTTCTGGGATATTAAAGAAGAAGTTGACCCAACAGACTGGATAGGACTTTATCATATAGGTGAGTCAGAACCATTTCTTAATTTTCTGTGGTTTTTGGTCCTTTGCCACCTCTTCTCGTCTTTCATTATGTCCAGTGGTGCACATAAAGATAAAATTTGCACAAAATTACCCTAAAGCTTTCTCTTTCCCTCTTGGTTCAATGAAGTGTGAAAATGTGTAGTCAGTTAATGTAGATCTTGGATTCCATACTTACCACCTAGATGGTGGAATGCTGCCTTTTTAGACAACAGAGGCTGTATGCACACACAGTCTTCCTATTTCTGTCTTTAATTACTGTTGGCTGGTGGCTGCATAACTGACTTGGAAATTTAGGGGGTGGGTTTACATATTCCAATACATATTCCAAAAGAGATGCACAATCAACAGAGCTGTTAGCGGTGCCACTCCCCCATAAACTCAAAAGAGATGCAGAGAAGTCACTTCTTTATCTCACTCAAAGAATTTAAGATATATTGTCCCATTAGCGTGGTGATCCTTTCTGAAACTGTGACAAATTAATGGTAACTTGGTGTTTACAAAATACCTATTGTGCGCCAAATGCTTCTACCATGAGGCCTAATATCTAGCACTTTTTTTTTCCACTTTAATGTTTATAAGTAGGCAGTCATGACTTTTTCCGGGATCCTCTTTATGGTTTTACAAGAAAAGGTTTTCTTAGACTTGTAAACAATAATTTATTATTTCTGGCCAGGTGGGTTTTCAGCATTTGTGAAAATGTATTTTGTATAAATTCTTGAAGCTGACTGTTGCACACTAAAATGTAAAGAATTACATCTGTATAAACAATAACTCCTATTCATGAAAGGCATATCCTTCAGAACCCCTCCAAAATAAATAAATCACTACTCCCCCCATGTTCCTCCCCTCTTCTTTTTTTTTTTTTATAGTACTCAGCCAGGGAGGGAAATTTAGTGTAGACAAGGGTCTAGTTGCTGGATCCCATATTGCCACCATTTTAGTTAAATCCCAAATTAAATAAAGAGAAAACATGTCTGACAACTGGAACCTTGTCCATCTTAGAACTAACACCAGTTCATCTTACTCAATATCCTCACCAATGAAATTTTATTTAAATAAAGATCTCATCTTGCATTCATTGAAGTCGGTAAGTTTTCTCATTGGATTCAGTGGCAGCAGTATCAAGCCCTAAACTATTCCATCCTCCTGTCCAATTATTCAGCTATCTCCCAAAATGGTCAAAGAGCAATTTCAATCTGGCTCCAGAATAAAGAACTTTTCTGCTGTGTGTCTACTGAGCCTCCCAAAGTGCAAAACAAAGGCACAGACTGACTCTAGCCTCTGCCGAGAGGGCAAACAAACTCAGATTGCCTCCTCTGAATTCAAAATCCCAGCATGTTACAGTGTAGTGGAATAGTGTATAATATCCATCATGGATTTCTTATCTGCTTGTGTTAAAAGTGAGAGGAGGTCCAGCTACTCAGTTTTTTTTTTTTAAACTGTTCTCCTTTCTGGCACTTTAAATCTTTCAGCATTGGATGCAGCTCCTTACTGAGGTCAAAGAGTGTTTTGCTATTATTGATTAAAATAGGAGCAGGATCTTAGCAGAATCTTTCCTTTTTAAAACTTGTTTTTATTTTGTGTTATGGAGTCACTGTTCTTACTCCTTATATAGATAAGGCTGTAACTTGCTTTCCATTCTAACTCTGGTTATGCATCTATTTGAACCTGAAAAAATTCCCTTTGACTTGAAATTTGGCATGTGTGTTTCCTATTCATTGTAGAATATTTTTAGGGGGAGAGGGAAGGTTTGAGGTGGTTTGGATAAACCGTGAGACTTTAAAAAAAAATGTAATTTAAAAAAACCCCCAATAATTCTAATAGCATGAGCTCTAATAGAGAGCTCTAATTTGTTTGTCATGAGGTCTAGCTGAAAGTGGGACTGTTTTTCAGATGGTAGGGTGCAGGAATTAGTACCTATAGATTTTTAAACTTCACAATGCTTCATTAAGTTCCAGTGGACTGTAGTGCTCACAAAAGGTCCACAAAAAAACCTTCATCAGCTGAACAGCTTCAGCTTTGAGAGAGTAAAGAGCTGGATAGCGCTCTTATGACTTTCCATTGACTCCAATAGGAGCTGAATCAGGCCCCAAATCACCACCAGCGGAGTATTCATTGTGGGTATTATGATGGCTCTACATCACATTTGTAATTAAGCAAAATGGACTCCATGCTGTGGGAAATATACTAATCGTCTGTTAGTCTTCACTCATCAGTGTGTTAAGATTTCTTTGCGGGGAGGAGGGTTGGGAAAACCCCCAGGAAATCTTCCGTTAGTGTCATAAATTCATAGATTCTAAGGCCAGGAGCGACCACTGTGATCATCTGGCTGGACCTCCTGTGTAGCACAGACCTTGGAACTTCCTCAAAATAATTCCCAGAGCAGCAGATCTTTTAGAAAAACATCCAATCTTGATCTAATAATTGCCAGTGATGGAGAATCCACAGTAACCCTTGGTAAATTTTTCCTCACAGTCAAAAATTTACACCTTATTTCCATTCTAACTTCAACTTCCAGCCATTGGATCATGTTCTACCTTTCTCTGGTAGATTGAAGAGCCAATTATTAAATATTTGTTCACCATATTGGTATTTATAGTTTTCTCATAAATGTTTTAAAATTTCTTTGTGTGTGGGGAAAGAAAATTCATAATGTCACTTAAGGTAAACAGATGACAATTAACTAAAACAACAGTAGTAGAATTTTGAACTCTTGTAATATTGAAAGCCTGGAAATTCAGAGTTAAGGCTATAATTACAGTAACTCCTCACTTAATGTTGTAGTTATATTCCTGAAAAATGCAACTTTAAGTGAAACGATGTTAAACGGATCCAATTTTCCCATAAGATTTAATGTAAATGCGGGGGGTTAGATTCCAAGGACATTTTTTGGTGGCAGACAAAAGGCGATATATACTGTTCTGTACTGTGGTGGGGAGGTGCCCCTGGCTAACCCCACACAGGCACAGCCCGCTGCAGACAATGAGGCAGGCAAGGACGCTAGGAAGCACCTTGCGCAGCAGCGGCTTTCCCCCAGAAGAACAGGTACTGACTTTGCCGGGGGATGCTCCAGGCCTGCCTCTCGTGTCCCCGCTCCACTCCAGCCCCGCCTCTTCCCACCCCCACTCCACCTCCTCCCCCTTCCTCCCAGGGCTTCCCTGCTGCAAACAGCTGTTGGGCAGCACTTAGGACTTTCTGGGGGGGGGAGGAGCGGAGACGTGGCGCTTCCCCGCTCCTCCCCCTCCCACCAATGGTGGATTTAGAGTTAGTGGGGCCCTGTGCTCAGCTTCATTTTTGGGGCCACCCATAGGGGGAGCATCTCTCATCTTCCTCCCTGCCCCCCTTCCCTGTTTTTCATTCTTTTTTTTTTTCTCCATTCTCCTCGTGGGGCTCAGAGCTGGGGGTGCAGTGTCTGGGAGGGAGTTAGGGTGCGGGAGGGTGCTCAGGGTGGGGTGCGGGTTCTGGGAGGGAGTTAGGGTGTGGGAGGGCGCTTAGAGTGGGGGTGCGGGATGAGGCTCAGGGCTGGAGCAGGCAGGAGGTGCAGAGCACTTACTTGTTTGGTGCAGGGGGTGTGCAGGTGGCTCTGTGCAGCGCGGCACCACCCCATGGTTGCGATTCTGGGAGCCGCGATTCTGGGAGCTGCTCCCCCCCCCCCGGCAGGCAGGCAAGGCCACCCAGAATGCAGGGGCTTTAGGGGCTTCAGGGCCCTGAGCTAAGAGTGCCCTGGAGCCCTGGCCTGCAGCTCTAAAGCCCTTTCGGAATGCGGCCCTGCGAGCACGGGCCGGAGGACTCAGGAGGAGCAGGGGCAGCTGCGGAGCCAGCGGCCGGAGAGAAGCGACGCTTTCCCCTTCCTCCCTTCCTCCTTCCCTCCCTCCCTCCCTCCCTCCCAGAAAGTCCTAAGCACTGCCAAACAGCTGTTTGACAGTGGGGGAAGCGCTGGGAGGGAGAGAGGGAGGAAGGGAGGGGGTGGAGGCGGAGAAGAGGAACTTGTGCAATGCTCCCTTGTAAAGTCTGCCAAACGACGTTATAAGGGAGCATTGCACAACATTAAATGAACATGTTCCCTAATGGAGCAGTGACGTAACTTCGAAACAACATTAAACGGGAGGACGTTAAGTGAGGAGTTACTGTACACAGACATTTGAAAGTCAGAATACCCATAGCCAAGGCTCTACAAACAACCTTGAGGCTGACCCTGACCTTCCCCACGCCACTTATTTTAGGATGCAGTTGTTGATTGATCTCAGGACATTACAAAGATGTGGTATATAAGTAATCCCATTACCTTCAGTTTTTTACGTCCTTAACTACAAGGCATCCTCAACTCCCAGGTACTTATTTAGAAGTCATTCAGCACTTCACACAATACATGTCTCTCTGTGTGTGTAATTATACATACCTATAAAGCCCTAATTCCATTCGCAGTGCAAGGATTATAAATACTTAATTGGGTTTAGCCAGCCTGTTTTTTATTTTTAAATAGTCTGTTTTATGCAGTCATTCTCCTTTGGCACTTCCTCTGTAATTGACATACGTGTTAGTGAATTGCACATAAGCTAAGAAAGCTTTCTGGCTCTTTGCCAGCATAATGTAGTAGCTGTATTTACCACTTTCCCCTCCCCCAAGCACAGCACAATCTCTGAAGGAAATACCAGTAGACAAAGGAAAATATTTATCTCTTAGCTTAAAACAAAACACAACCCTGTTCTTTTCCCATTAACATTGATTATGAAATTAAATGGGCTCATGAAAGAAAAAAAATTATCATTCCTGAAAAAGAAATGGTTATTCATTCCATAAATTAACACAGTGAGAAAACAGGAGCATTCTGAAAATAAGCATCATTCTGGCTCAGACTTTATAGAGAGGTCTGTCAAAGAGTAAATTAGAGAGGAACTTTGCTGCATTAAAGTGTTTTTAGAGAGAAATTTTAAGAGTGATAAGATTTTTCTCTTTTTCCTTTGTCTTTCTGGAGACATCTGATTTAGTTCAGAGAATCTGGTGCATTATAATGTGCTGCTCTCAGTGTCTCAGAGATGTGAAAGAAATGGTTTAAAAAAAATCCCAGGTAGACCTTTACTGTACATTAAAATTTTATAGAATGCCGTCCTAGTAACAGAGGGAAACTGACAGAGAGAGACTTTCTTCTTTGTTCCTGTGTGAATTCAGTTAATTCTCTCACTAGTTTTCAGTCAGCAGTGAACAGTTATTATATAAATGCTTATTAGTTTGAGTTTTACTGAATGGCTAAAGTTAGTGGTGTATTAGGAATTCTTGCCAAACTTATTTTATTTGTGTCATTAGGCGACATAATGTGAATCAACACTAGAATTCACCTGCATTAAGTATTGATGAGCATGAACCAGCCTGTTGCTTGTACTATTGCTAGTAATCAGAATTTCTGTATGTAGTATTAGATAGCATGTGTGGTTTTGATTTAAAATAATATATAACTAGTTTTTACTGCCTTAAAAAAAGTTGTTTAGCAGCATAGCTGTTTTCAATTATTTCTTTGTATGTATGTTTAATGCCTGATTTCAGGTACTCGTGTGAGTTTGGCTATTTTTGTCCCTGGTACTATATGTATAACTTCCTGAGATTTTAGTTGAGATGAAAATAAAATAGATTAATACTTTGTAGAGTAACTGGTTTATAATGAGGGTCTTTCTCATTATTGGTATGTTCCTGGCAAATGATGGGGGCACGAGGAAAATTGCAGGTAAGTGTCATTGCTGCTGTTTGCAGAATATGTTTGTTTCTAAGTTATTCTGTCTTGTGCTATCTACATTTCATCAGTGATGAACTAGAGATTCAATAGCAGCATACCTGATCTGCAAATCATCATGTTCCTAAAGTTCTGACACTATAGAATTCTAATTCAGAGAAGAATTGCAGTGTATGCAGAGTATTGGGGGAAGGGATAGCTCAGTGGTTTGAGCACTGGCCTGCTAAACCCAAGGTTGTGAGCTCAATCCTTGAGGGGGCCACTTGGGGATCAGGGGCAAAATCAGTACTTGATCCTGCTAGTGAAGGCAGGGGGCTGGACTCAATGACCTTTCAGGATCCCTTCTAGTTCTCAGAGATGGGATATCTCCTATTATTATTATTATAAATCTGTAGAAAAGTGAGGAGATGGTCAAGTGTATTATACATTTGGGACTGCAGGAGATGGAAAAGTGCACTTCCAGAAGTGCTAACTCATCTTCAGTTAATCTAAACCATTTCTATTAATTGTTTGATATTGATTGGTATGGAATAATCCTTGCATACCTGATCCTTTTTTGAGTTTGACTTTTCTGTTAGGACTTGCCTAGAGTTGGGTTCTTTTAGTTGGTTAGTAGCCATTTTAAGATCCTAGTTTGAAAACGATAGTGCTTGGTGGCAGCCAGAAAAGAGAATTGGTCTCTATAGCAGTGGTATTGTACCTGTGTTTAATTCTGCAGTGCACTGCCATTCCTTCACTCTGCCCCACACCTTGAAAAGAAGGAATAAGCAATTTTTCTGCACATAAAACAGTTTCACTCAGAACTAAATGGGTTCTTCCTCCTCTTTTTTTCCAAACTGACACAATTGTGCTACTTAGTGACCATATTTTGGGGTGCTGTGCTCCCTTACATTTGTAACAACTTTCCTTCAGTTGACAAAATAGGATGAAATTTAATAGTGAGAAGTGTAAGGTTATGCATTTAGGGATGACTAACAAGAATTTTAGTTATATGCTGGGGACGCATCAGTTGGAAGTAACGGAAGAGGAGAAGGACCTCAGAGTCCTGGTTGATCGCAGGATGACTATGAGTCGGCAATGTGACGTGGCCGTGAAAAAAGCTAATGCGGTTTTGGGATGCATTAGGCGAGGTATTTCTAGTAGGGATAAGGAGGTGCTGGTTCCGTTATACAAGGCACTGGTGAGACCTCATTTGGAGTACTGTGTGCAGTTCTGGTCTCCCATGTTTAAAAAGGATGAAATCAAACTGGAACGGGTACAAAGAAGGGCCACTAGGATGATCTGAGGAATGGAAAATCTGTCGTATGAAAGGAGACTCGAGTAGCTCGGTTTGTTTACCTTAACCAAAAGAAGGCTGAGGGGGGATATGATTGCTCTCTTTAAATATATCAGAGGGATAAATACCAGGGAGGGAGAGGAATTATTTCAGCTCAGTACTAATGTGGACACGAGAACAAATGGATATAAACTGGCCGTCGGGAAGTTTAGGCTTGAAATTAGACTAAGGTTTCTAACCATCAGAGGGGTGAAGTTTTGGAACAGCCTTCCGAGAGAAACAGTGGGGGCGAAAGACCTCTCTGGCTTTAAGATTAAACTTGATAAGTTTATGGAGGGGATGGTTTGATGGGATAAAGTGATTTTAGTCAATAGGTCAATAATGTGCCATCGCTGGTAATTAGCAACAATGGTCAATGATGGGATATTAAAAGTTACTACAGAGAACTTTTTCCAGAGGGTCTGGCTAGAGAATCTTGCCCGCATGCTCGGGGTTCAGCTGATCGCCATATTTGGGGTCGGGAAGGAATTTTCTTCCAGGGTAGATTGGTAGAGGCCCTGGAGGTTTTTCGCCTTCCTCCGCAGCACGGGGCAGGGGTCGCTTGCTGGAGGATTCTCAGCGATTTGAAGTCTTTAAATCATGATTTGGGGACTTCAACAGCTGAGTCAAGGGCAAGAATTATTCCAGGAGTGGGTGGGTCAGCTTTTGTGGCCCGCATCATGCGGGAGGTCAGACTAGATGATGGTAATGGTCCCTTCTGACCTTAGAGTCTATGAGTCTATGAGACAATGCCACAGTGTTCCATCTGTATATGTATATATAACAATCTGCCCGCATTAAGAAAGCCTTTCTATTTTGATACTAGAAAAACTGGCCTCCAGCCGGAGCATGCCCAGTAGGGTCAAGAGGGCATGGCCTCCTCGGCCGAAAAAAAGGAATTAACCTCTGCAGTCCTAGTGCGGGGCATGCATGCCCCATCACAGGGTTGTGTTTTAAGTTTCTCTGATAGGTTGAAGAACCCATTATTAAATATTGTTTCCCATGTGGATACTTATAGACAGCAATCAAGTCATCCTATAGCCTTCTCTTTGTTAAGCTAACTAGATGGACTCAAGGAGATCAATCAATTATAAGGTATGTTTTCTAATCCTTAAATCATTCTCGTGGCTCTTCTCTGAAACCTCTCCAATTTATCAACCTTCTCCTTGAATTGTCAGCATCAGAACTGTACAGAGTATTCCTGCAGCAGCCACACCAGTGCCAAATATAGAGGTAAAATAACATCTCCAATCTTACTCGAGATTCCCCTGTTTATTCATACCAAGACTGTATTCTCTTTTGGCTGCAGAGTCACACTGTGAGCTCATGTTCAGCTGCTTGTCCACCATGACTCTCAAATCTTTTTCAGAGTCACTGCTGCCCAGCATATAGTCCCCCATCTTGTAAATATGGCATGCATTCTTTGTTCCTACATGATATAATATCAGTTTCTTGCCATTTTTTATTCCATTTAGTAGACGTTGGTTGGCGAAAGGTTCACTAAAGAAATGATTACTGGGGGAACCAGGCAAAGGGTTCAACTGAACAATGAACTGGCTAGAGATGGTTTTTAATGGTATGGCATAAATTTGGTCTTTCTCTTGTTTGCAGACATTTTAAACCTTTTTGGTACCCACTACTCTTCAGCAAAGAGGTCAGGTGCTGAATGGTGAGCTAGCATGGAGAATCAGCATATGGAGAGCGGGAGAAATCCCTTCTCTACAGCTAAGAGATGCCTGAGTACTATGGGTACTGTATAAGAATCTAGGTAGATAACAAAAGTAAATATATTAAATACAAGTTGTGCTTAACCTACTCTAGTGGCCTGATCCAATTTGCACATTGAAATCAGGGATTGACTTCAGTGGGCAGTGGATCAGACTTTATAGGAATATTATTAGTTATTAAGCTGCACCTAGAGTCCCCAATCAGAGTCCTGGGCTTCATTGTGTTAGGTCCTGTATCTGAACAGTGGTAGATACAAAGACTGTCCCAAAGATCATGCAATTCTGGAAAGAACTGACGATCCAAAATGTTTTATTGTAGTCCCTGAGGAAAGCCTTAAAACATTTTGCAATGAACAGAACCTAGCTTTAGCTCTTGTCATTATATCTAGTGAGTGAGAGAAAAATTATCCTGTACTGCCTATCTTTCTTTGGACACTTAAAGAGAGCCTGTGTGTATATGAAGTGTTGTTTTAGCCATGTTGGTCCCAGGATATTAGAGACACAAGGTGGGTGAGGTAATTTTTTTTAATTGGACCAACTTCTGTTGGTAAGAGACAAGCTTTTGAGCTTGCACAGATATTACCTCACCTCCCTTGTGTGTATATGAGACAGACAAGCAGCACCAGTGAGAGACTGAAGAGAGTGTTAATACTGTTGAACTTTATATACATTTGGTAACAAGGAATTAACAATTTGTACTGAAATTAAGAATTTAAGAAAAACCACAATGAAAGAAATGCCCTGAATTGGCAGTGCGACCCTGTAAAGGATTTGATTGTAAAAACACCATTGTTGTTGAAACTCTGAATGAAGCCAGGCTAGGGGTTTTGTGAGTTAATTTTTGAACAGCTTGGGCTAAATTCAGCCTTGGAGTCAGGAGGCACAGTTGCTGTTGTATTCAATGGTTCTGCTTATATACTTATTTAAGAATGTCTGGGGGTTTTTTTAATTTGTTTTTAAGAAATCAGAAAGCGCAAAACAAAGAAAGGGGTGGTACTGGGTTTGAGAAACACATGGTCATTAGTAGATTGTTCTTCTATGGCCAAACTGCCCAGGCTAGTTATTTTTGTCCTAATTTATGGAGTCCCGGATCTGAGACATAGGGCTTTTACTCCCGAGCTCCTGAGCACATTTATAATGCTGAAAATCAAAGGTCATTATGTTTATTTCCATCAATTGTTTCTCACTATCTGGTTGACATTTTTCTTGAATAAATACAGCACTGTTTCACAATAGCATGTTCTTTATAAGGACTGTGGGAGAACTATAGAGGACAATTTAGATAGGAGGTTTAGTATAAACTGAGATCGTAGGGATGGAGAGTTTTGGAGCCTTTCCATTTCAGGTCAGACAAGATTAAAAAGAAAAAGCTTTCACGTAAGCTGGATTTAATACACTTAAGATAGCAATTCAGATTGTACGGAGAGATTAAAAAAATTAAAGACATCTTATCCTACCCTCAAAGGCTTTCTTTGACCCCGTAACAAAAACCATATGACCTAATATCTCTTTTATGTCCTGGAAAAGCCTGATTATTATTGGTTTTTCTTGTTCAACTTCTGTATAATATATTAAAGTAGCAAAATGTTCTGTGCTACAGATTAATTTTCCTTTCTATTTGATTGCATTGGTAATTTGTCTACACTCTTAAATTGTTATCGTTGCCCTATTTTTTAAAAATGTGCTAGTCACCAGCTGCTAGAGATTTTGTGGTCACTTTTATTTTTGGCTACTGTTAAAATCTGCGAGGTATCATTTTGGAGCTTGGACCTGTGCATAGCAGGGCAAAACAGATTCCCACATTAAGAGCCCAGTTTTGTTCCTTAGAAATCAATAGGACCTTTGACACTGTCTTCAGTGGGAGTAGGAGTGGGTCTGTGGTTTAGATAATAATCTGTGTATTCTAGGTTTTTCTGTGGTGCCATCACTGTAATATCTCATTTTGTTCCACAGTTAAATTTGGAAACTCTTCTACCTGCAACCCACAGCCACTGCTACGTTTGGCCTAAATAAATAGTACTTTTAATTACCTTAATTTCTAGCTGAATGTATTGGCCCATATGTCCTCATGTGAGAAGTCCCTCCTCAAATGAGGATTTCCATTGATTACAGTGGGGTCTGCTCAAGTAACTAAATATTTTTCACATGAGCAAAGTTTTGAAAGATTGAGCCCTTTGCTTTTAGAAGGTTCTGTATGCATCCTGTCTATAGGATTGCACAACACCAAGACACTAGGGCTACTGTAGAGCCAATATACACTGGTAATAAACAGTTACGGCAACATTTACGCTCAAAAAAATCCTACACCCTAAAACCGCATGTGCTGGGGGCCCACAGTGATTAAGACAAATGTTGCTAATAAAGGTTGATGGTTTTTACAAACCCTGCTTTTCCTCCAGTTATTTTCAATGCTAGTCCTTCTCTTCCTAATGAAGCTTGAACCTGATTTATGGCTATTGGTATAGCTGCCAACTTTTCCCCACCACGAAATCTGATACTTCTCTCCTACTACTATTTAATTTAGTAGAGTCCTGCTCAGAAAGCAGTGTAATCACAATGGGATGCCTTCCATACGTGGTCCCTGCGTCACAACAGTAGAAGGAATGAAAAAAAGGATACTCTTCTGTGTAGTCTCACTGCCAGCAGTGGATATCTAAATATCTATTTTAAAGTGAGAATGAAATGAACTCCTTGATTAATCAAGGACCTAGACCAGGGATGGGCAAACTTTTTCGCCTGAGGGCCACATCGGGGTATAGAAATTGTATGGCAGGCTATGAATGCTCACAAAATTGGGGGTAGGGGTGCGGAAGTGGGTGAGGGCTCCAGCTGGGGGTGCGGGCTCTGGGGTGGGGCCAGAAATGAGGAGTTCAGGGTGCGGAAGGGGACTCTGGGTTGGGGTACGGGGGGGGGGTGAGGGCTCTGGGGTAGGGCTGGGGGGGAGGGGTTTGGGGGGCAGGGGGGGGCTCCAGGCGGGGGCCGCGGGGTTTGGAGGGCAGGAGGGGGATCAGGGCTGGGGCGGGGGGTTGGGGTAGAGGGGAGGGGTATGAGGGCTCTGGATGGGGATGTGGGCTCTAGGGTGGGGCTGGGGATGAGGGATTTCAGGTACAAGAGGGGGCTCTGGGGTGGGATCAAGGGGTTCGGGACAGGAGGGAGACCAGGGCTGTGGCAGGGGGTTGAAGGGTGGGGTGGGAGCTCAGGGGTGCAGGTTCCGGGCAGCGCTTACCGCAGGCAGCTTCCGGAAGCATGTCCCCCTTCCATCTCTGAGGCTTATCCAGGTGGCTTTGCGCGCTGCCCTGTCCGCAGATGCCACCCCTGCAGCTCCCATTGGCCGGGAACCATGGCCAGTGGGAGCTGTGGGGGTGGCACTTGCGGAGAGGGCAGCACGTAGAGCCGCCTGGCCACGCCTCTGCGTACTATGTAGGAGCCGGAGGAGGGTCAAGCTGGGGGTGGTCATGCCGGCTGCTTCCTGGGAGCTTTACGGAGCAGGGCAAACCCCAACCCCGCACCCTGGCGGGAGCTGAGGACCAGATTAAATGGTCTGATGGGCCAGATGTGGGCTGTGGGCCATAGTTTACCCACCCGCCCATGACCTAGACTGTCAGGATGACTCTGGCAGGGGAAAGCTCCAGCTGGGACTGGAGAGTTGTCAGGAGACACAGGCTTCAATTAATTTTATTTTATGTTTTATGTTTGTTATGATATCCCTGTCTTCAAAACTAAACAAATGATGCTTTGGTCATGACTGCAACTATAGAGTTCCACTGTGCACTTTCAGCTGTGTGACTTGTCCGTATCTTTCCACTGCAAAAACTTATATATATATAAATTAAAAAAAAAACTATAAGATCCTTTGGCTAGAAACCAATGTTCTTTCCATCCTGCTTTTGTGATGCAAGTGGCTGCTCCAGGTGATGGCTAGACTGGCAAATATAAACATTTGATACCTATAAAGCAAACCAACGTACACTTCTGAATCCTCACTGCTCTTTTAATTCAGCATTCCCTAGCATCAGTCACTTTTTCTTCATTTATTCTTGGCCTTGTGATTTTGTTTTGTTTTTTGTTTGTTTTTTTAAATAGATATGTGGTTAACATTGCACTGTTTATCTCACTATTTCCTATCATCAAATTTACATGACATGCAATATTATTAAAGTAACTCTGAAAATTGCTGACAACTGGATTGAAAAAGTAGTCACGTACATTACCCATTGCTGACAGGTCCTGTAACAGATACACACCCGACAGATACAATAGAGCAGGGGTGGTCAACAGGGCCAAGTCAGACCACCCGACGCTTTTGAGCAGACCACAAAATGTTTTTATTTACTTATCAGCATTGTTATTGCGGTATGTAAAATGTTTCTCTGGTGTCTGGACCCTGACTGTACCTTGACCAAGAAATTTGGACTTGAGGGGGGGAAAAAAAATTGACTACCCCTGCAACAGAGGTGTTTACGACTTAACTACCCTATTTGAGTGCAAACATTTGGGAACAAAGGGTGAACTGCATCTTTACAAAACCAGTTTATGTGACTTATGTGAAAGGAGGGGTGAAGGTAAGAGAAGTGGATACCTACGAGGAGTAGAATAAAAGAGACCAGATGATCAGTAGGGATTTAAATAAAGAAACACACAGGAGCAGAGGAATCCAGGCAGGGAGAGGAAGCTTGGGGCAAGAGAGAGCGAGAGAGAGAGAGACGATGGTCACAGAAGCTTGGGGGGGAGGGACAGGACTCTGGGAAGGAGAGGTCAATCAGCATGTAGCAGCCTCATGGGGATGGGTGGCCCTGCCCACTTTTTTGAGTCCAGATGGCCCCAAAGACTCTGGGCAATCCAAGGGACTCTGATCCCAGCTCAAAGAATGTCCTGGAGTGGTGAAGAAACTGAGGCAGGAACATGTGTTTATAGTTTTGTATGATCGGTACTCTGCCATGCCTGAGCGGCTCCACTAATTAGGTGGGTGGCCCTTCATTCTCTCGTGTGCGGCCGCCCAGGTGCGCACCTTAGAGGAAACTATCCACGGACCACCTGAATGGAGCTCGTGGACCAATGGTGGTCCATGGACCACTGCTTGAGAGCCTCTGATCTAAGTAATCTGGGCTTTTATCTCTAAGAAGCTTTTTAATTTTCCAATACTACTTTTTAGAAAGAGAAATATGAACTAAAATTGCAAAGCCCACTTCTTATGTAAATGTATCTCAACAGATCTTTTTTTAATTAAAATGTACTGAATCTTTTTCAGCGTACTTGGGGAAACACACATCACTCACAGTAAGTATTGATGTCTAGTATATTCAATATTCTAGCCAATTCATTTAATTCCTAAATAAGTGGGGGAGGGGAGGGAGAGAAAGAGAGAATTTTTATATAATGTCTGTAAGTGTGCTTAGATGCCTGGACTTTCTTTGCTGGCAGAGGGTCCTGGGAGAGAGAAGGATTTAAAACATGCTATCTCATCCATACTAATAAATAGAAATGCTACTGATAAAACCGTAGGTAGTTATCCCAATTAGGAGAACAGGAAATCACCATTACAGTATAGGAAGGCACCCTGCCTTTCATGTTTTCTTAACAGTTTAAAACAACACAAGTATTTCTCAGAACTCTAAAATTATTCTTACACAGAATTCTTATAAACAATTAGTATAAGTTTGCAACTTAAAGTATTTCCTTCCTGTTTTTCTTCTCTAAAGCGCATACACAGTGGCTTGCTATTGTGCAGTGAACGCAATGTTAGGCTGCCAGCATTGGTATGATTTCATTTAATAAAAATGAGTAGCTGGATGTAAAGAATGGATATTGGAAATTTAAGAGGAAAAGTTTATTGATGCAGAAGATGGGGGAAGGGGTGAGTAGCCCCCCCCCACATCTCAAAATGGAAGGTGGGGTGAATGAATGGGAGTAATATTATAAAAGGGGAGTGAGTTTAGAGGACATATTTGTTCTCATTAAAATAAATATAAATCAGTCAAAAGAACACTTGAATGCAAGATGCGCACTTTTAGCCCTGTTCACCCTTTATATGCTGGCACAAGGCCATCTCTTCATACAACGCACAGTCAGCCTGTGGAATTCTTTGCCAGAGGATGTTGTGAAGGCCAAGACTATAACAGCGTTCAAAAAATAATAGATAAATTCATGAAGGATAGGTCCATCAATGGCTAATAGCCAGGATGGGCAGGGATAGTGTCCCTAGCCTCTGTTTGCCAGAAGCTGGGAGTGAGCGACAGGGAATGGATCACTTGATGATTACCTGCTCTATTCATTCCCTCTGGGGCACATGGCATTGGCCACTGTCAGAAGACAGGATACTGGGTTAGATGGACCTTTGGCCGTTCTTATATTCTTATGTTCTTTTCTAATCAGATTTCAATGGAAATTGGACCAGGAAATGTCTTCTTAAAAACCATTTTTACAGGGGTTTAGATCATGATACTATATGTTCAGTCTATAGTAGGAATTCAGTCCATTGCTGACAGTCCTTGTCAGGAATGGGGCTCCTTTGAGCTTATGTTGAAATCAGTTTAACTGCTAAGGTAGACAAGACAAAATGTTCTGTACCAGGGTTGGAAAAAAAGTGTGATTTGGTTCCCTGCTTTCCCCATCTAGAAACTGTTCTCATTCTTGGAGAAGAAATGGATAGAAATTCCTACTATCATTGCTGATTAGTTAACCTTAAAGTTCCCTTATCAGAGGTTCTCATAGTTCTAATGAGGTTTTACTTTTCAGAGTATCCATTATATCTCTGAAGGTTTAAACACAGAATATTGAGTGACATGCAGAAAACTTACTTGAGTTTATTTGCACTCTGGCATAACATTAGGTACATTTAGATCTACGGCTCTCTTGAACCTGGGATGCATTTTTCTGCATCTGAAACCCATGTCAACACAATGGACTTGGCTGGCAAAATGAAGCACCTACAATAGTATACCGCAGTATGGGACACCTACTCGTATTACTGAGATCAACCTGTGGTAATACTCCCTTAATAGACTGGTCAAAAAAGTCCAGTTTAAAGGTAAACATTATTTTTAATGCCTGTATAGAACGCTTGCCATGATTAAACGAATGGTAGCCAGTGGGAAGGTGGGTGGAGAAAAATCTCTTAGATGTACGTATCTGAGTTTCAGTTGAATGATAAATGAAGAGCTGCTTTTAACACATTGAACTGGCATGCAAACCTCTATCACCCTATGTAGTGGTCTCCAGTGGTGAGAGAGGCCAAACTGCCTCGTTGTATTGGTAGTGGTAGTCCTTGGGCTCAGGTCACATCGGCAGGGACGAGCCATAAGCAGTCTATGGTCTGGGCCCATCTAACAGAGACAAACAAATAACAATAGCCTGGGGCTCTTGTCCCCACTCTGGGGCAGGGCTGTGCCCTGCGTAGTCTTTAGGTCGCAGCCCCTCAGCTGGGACAGACAGCAATTAACAGTCTGGGGCCCTAGCCCTTGGGCAGGGCCGAGCTGATTACCAGGCTATAGCTAAGGCAGCCAACAAACACACACACTCAATAGCTCTAGCCCTTTGGGCAGGGCAGAGCAGGGAGCAGGCTTTAGCCTCAGCTTATGAGCTAAGGCAGCCAGCAAACACACACAGTCGCGGGGTTCAGAGAGGGATGAGCACCCATACAGTCTAGGGGCTCCAGAAGGGTTGAGCACCCAGCAGGCAGTCTAGGGCGCTGGCAGAGGTGTTGAAGGAGCACAGGCCTCCTGGCCTAGGGAGGGGAGTCAGCCAGCCCACGGGCCCGACCAACTCCACCATGTCCCAGCCCAGGGCCCTAACAGTGGTAGAGAGGTCCGCCACTGGGTCGGCGGGATCCAGCTGCAACCCGCCAACCTAGACACTGTCAGCCCTGTAGCTGGACAGCTGTTGGCTGCCTCTGGGCTACTTCCTACTTCCCTGGGGTTTGGTACCTCTGGCATCCACAGGTCCTCAGGCTCCTCTGGTAAACAGCTGATGGTAGTCCCTGCAACTCCCCATCTGGGTCTGTCTCCTCCGGGGGCAGGGTGCTGCAGAGTGCAGATTCAGGGGTGCCAGAGCAGCGGTGTCCATCTCTTCCACTGGCTCATGCTCAACTGAGCTGCAGAACCCCCTCTTTATACTTCTTGTCCCGCCGTGGTACTCCTGGTGAGGGGGCGGGGTGGGTTCAGCTCCACCCACCAGGGGAGTGTAGTGGTCCCTCATTCTCCAGTCCAGAGGGAGGCCACTCTGCCTCACTACACCTTATAAATTATTTCTGGGAATGTACTGTATAGAAAACCAAATGGTGAAGTTTTTATGGTGGGTTTTCATTGAAAGATAAGCTGATACATGACCTGATTAATACAGAATTAGAGGATACTATAAATAATGCCAATCAACATGCGTTTATAGAAAAGAGATTCTGTCAAACTAACTTAGTCTTTTTTTTATGAGATTACACATTTGGTTGATAAAGGTAATAATGTTGATGTCATATACTTAGACTTCTATACGGCATTTGGCTTGGTACTGCATGACATGTTGTTTTAAAAATTAGATCTAAAATTAACATGGAACAGCATTAGATGGATTAAAAGCTGGCTTTCTGATAGGTCTCAAAGTGTAATTGTAAATGGGGAATCATCATCAAACAGGTATGTTTCTAGTGAGATCCCACAAGGATTGGTTGTTGGCTCTATGCTATTTAACATTTTATCAATGACCTGGAAGAACACAAAATCATCACTGATAAAGTTTGCAGATGACACACAAATTGGGGGACTAGTAAATAATGAAGAGGACAGGTCACTGATACAAAGTGATCTGGATCGCTTGGTAAGCAGGGCTTCAGCAAACAAAAGTGCATTTTAATATGGCTAACTGTAATGAATCAATCTAGGAACAAAGAATGTAGTCCATACGTACATGATGGGGGACTCTATCCTGGGAAGCAGTAACTCTGAAAAAGATTTGAGTGTTGTGCTGGATAATCAGCTGAATGAGAGCTCCCACTGCAACACTGTCGCTAATGTGAGCCTGGGATGCATGAACAGAGGAATCTCAAGTAGGAGTAGAGAGATTATTTTACCTCTATATTTGGTATTGTGTGATCGCTGCTGGAATACTGTGTCCAGTTTTGGTGCCCATAATTTAAGAAGAATGTTCATAAATTGGAGAGGATTCAGAGAAGAGAACGATTAAAGGAATAGAAAACATGCCTTATAATTCCTTACAGACTCAAGGAGCTCAATCTATTTAGCTTAACAAAGAGAAGGTTAAGGGTGTGATTAATCTCTAAGCAAAAGTATTGCCAAGCTTAAAATGAACAAAGGTATTGTCAGTGTTAGGCCTCAAACTTCCGCTTTGCAAAGGTAAAAAAGGCACGCTTTGCAGAGGTGAAGAGGGCAAGCTTTGCAGAAGTAAGCTAAGACTTGTGGTCAAAACGCGCTGCAACCAGATAACACATTCTAACTCCTATAAAAGGAGATAAGTTGTGCCCCCGGGCACAGCTTGTCTAAGTCACAGTTAAAACAATTGGATACAAGAAAATAAGTAAGTATAAATTATACGGTCAAAGCGACACAGAGATAAGTAAGCATAAATTATACAGCCAAGGTGACAGTGCTAACCACAATAAAGATTTGGCTGACCCTAATTGGTCGGTCTGTTTTAAGACATGGCAGACAGATCAGATAAAAAGTACGAAGGCATGGGACTGTGTGTGTGTTTCAGTCATAAGGGAAACCTGACCCACACCCCCTGAACTGAAGGGATGTGCACTTCGCGACCGTCTATACCTGGCCAGTGCGGAAAACGGCCGACTGAAGGGTAAAGTATTCTCAGGTGAATGCAGGGTAAGGTTATGGAGTAAAGAAATCTGGTTGCTCGGGCAGAATTGATCTCAAGTTGTATCGATACTATAGTGTTAAGATAGTAGTAAATAGCTAATGAATAATAACTTTACATGTACTTGTGCTTGTCTTCAGTATAACTTGCCATTTATATTAATCCTTATTCAGTGCTGGTGTTTAATCTTGCTTTTCTTATTTTGTCTGTGTTGCCTTTATAGTCGAAAGTCATTAAAAACCTTTTTTGAGGAATAATCAGTAGTTTTAATTTTTCTTATATGGGCACTACTCAACCTCATTACATCTGTGTTGGGTGGTGGGAAGTAGTGATCACCCAGGGCCCCATTAGGGTCCTGACACGTGCCTCCCTCTTCCTTTATCTCTGCAAAGGGGTGACTTGATTACAGTCTGTACATATCTACACGGGGAACAAATATTTGATAAGGCTCTTCAATCTAGCAGAGAAAGGTATAACACGCTCCAAAGGCTGGAAGTTGAAACTATGCCTTATTTCCAGTCTGAAATTATCTAAAGTTTTAATGGTGGAGGTAATTAACCATTGGAACAATTTACCAAAGGTCATCGTAGATTCTCCATCACTGGCAGTTTTAGATCAAGATTGGATATTTTTCTAAAAGATATGCTTTAGGAATTATTTTGGGGAAGTTTTGTGGCATATGTTTATACATGAGGTTAGATTAGATTATCACAGTGATCCCTACTCGTTTTGGAATCTATGAAAATTGTAGTAGTTGAATTAAAAGAACATTGTCAAGTTACAAGAAATTGTGGGCCAAATTTTCTGCTAGTACTGATGGAATTTCACCCAGTTAAACCAGCAAAGAATTTGACCCTATGTATTTCTGAGACCTGTTTCCTTACCTATGTTGCTAAATAATACGTTGGATCATTAAAACCATAAACAATGTTAAAAATCAAACTTACTGTTTCACTTTTTATGCTGCTAGTTTCCTTTTTGCATCTTTCTCCAGTTGTTTCATGGGAGTAGGTTAGTTGGTTTCATTTTGTTTCTAGCTGGCAGCATGCCCAAATGTTTGGGGGCAAACGCTGCTGGGGGAATATGTTCATTCCCCCCCCACCCAAGGTTTTGTAAAAGCATACCTTGTGGCAAATTTAAACTCCTGCGAGTTTTGCCATTGACTTCAAATTGGCCAGTATTTCGCCCACGGTATTTATTACATACTATATAAATACTATAATTTTGGAATCTGTCTTGCATACTCTGGTCAAATCCCCCAAAGCGCTGCCTATCTGCTGAGCACCTGTAACTCTCACTGATGATATTGGGGGTTCCAGTTGCTCAGCATCTCTCGAGATTTGGCCCTCAAAGCTTATTATATACTGTACTTGTGACATACAATAGTCTACAGGTTGAGCTGCAAATCTTTGTTTTACTTCAGAGGCTCTAATTAGCTGCCCCAGTGGTTTGGCTGGATCTGTTGTCACACAGGAGACTGGAGGCTGGGCGCAACCATGAGACTTACACTTCTAGGCTAGTAAATCCTGATATTATTGTGGAGATGACACTTCAGGCACAACTCCTGCTACATTTGCATCAGCAAGAGTGGGCTGCATAGTAGAGAAAGAGCTATTATTGTGAAACAAGGGGAAATGGAGGAGAGGTGCAAAAATTCCTCTGCTCTCTTTTGACTAAACCACTTTGTTTTTGTTTTTCTTTTGCTTATTTAGGAAGTGAGATTGAGACGGAGCCTGTTACTTTATTATATTTCACTTACTTATTTGTCTTGAACATTTTATATCCTCCTCTCTCTCCTGCTAGTAGTAGTGATTTTAAAGTACCTTGCTCTGACCTGTGGTTCCTCAGTAAAAATGATAGTTAGGGTTACCATATTTTGAGTGTCCAAAAAGAGGACACTCCACGGGGCCCCGGCCCCGCCCCCACCGCAACTCCGCCCCCTCCCCTGCTTCCCGCGAACATTTGATTTGCGGGAAGCCTGAAGCAGGTAAGGGCGGGGGGTGGGGGGAGGAGGCACGGCCCAGTCTGGCCCCCCTGGCATCTCCAGTCTGGGTCGGCTTAGGCCCTGGGGTGCCGGCCCCGGGCCAGCCCGCGGCCCAGCACCACCGGCCCGGCCCGGCACCGCCGGCCCCCGGCTTGGCCCCGGCCCTTGGCTCAGCACCGCCGGCCTGGCCCCGGCCCCTGGCTCGGCACCGCCGACCCCCAGCCCAGCACCCCCGGCCTCCAGCCTGGCCCCCGGCTCGG